>NC_053424.1:33587622-33692285 GCF_007990345.1 Gossypium hirsutum
CACTTCAAGAATCCAACCCACAATTTCGGCATTCTCCAGATCTACACTCAACAAACAGAAATAGCAATATCAGTTTTCCGCCTGGCATGCCAATTAAAAACTGAGTTAACCAGTTCGTCCAAAAGGGTACATGGGCAAGTTCTTCATTAGATAGGTTCGAGTCACTGACCTGTTTACTCACAAGTTTGGATAGGATTTCCATGACAAAATCAACCTGGATACAACAGAAAATACAGCTAAGAAAATCATTGGATCGATCTTTGTGTTATTCTGTGATTTAATTCATGCCCATAGCCAAATCCAAGCAACTTATCGCTAAACTTGCAATGGTGGTGACGTAAAAAAGAACTCTTAAAAACAAACTTAAATTTAACACATAGTATAAGAAATAAAAGATGCTCTAATAAATAAATAACTTGATCTGCGTCATCCCAGTTTGTAGATCAGTCGAAGTTTGTTAATTTATAAGATAAACAAATGACAACAACATTACAATTGGTTTTGGCAGACCAGAAGTCAAACTTGCAAAACATCGAAAAAAATTGAATAAATAAAACTACCAGGTAGAAAGCATCAATTGCCTGAAAACTGTTCTCATGAAAAGAACGGAAGGGATCTGATCAACCTAATGATAGGAAACGTTACTATGGAAAAAAAGAACAGCATAACCCTAGATAAAAGTGCTTTAACATACCATCTGATCAAGGCCTTTGCTAAACTGCTGGTGAAAACCCGTGCGCTGCTCAAAAAACAAGCTGAGCAGCATCCGTTATCTGGCATTATAAAAAAAAATATCAAAGAACAACAAAAGAAATTATGAACGCAGCCTAGAATAGGAAAATCAGAAGAAAGGGTATGCCCCCCATCTGAATAACATCTTCCTTGGATCAAAACCGAAACCATTGCTGTTAGCTAAGAACTTGTAAACAAGTAGACTCCGAAGAAAAATATTTTTATGAAATTAAGAAAAGTGTTCATAATGGCTACCAACCATTGGTGTAGTAACAAACTCTCAAAAATTAGCTACTTTACTAGCCTTTGCTTTCATAAGAAAAGAAATAAATTTAACATGTTCTGAATATGTGAGCAAGCGAAGCTGAAAATCAGTCAGAAGTCAACAAATCGAAGGAACATAGTAACACCTAAAATATTAAGTTATACCCAATCAGAATATGCCAAATTTTCACTTATGTTAATTGTAGTAGCGCATCATAAATCAAATACACCAAAAATTAGTCATTTTTTTTTTTTAATGCAATGAAAGCAATATCATGGCTAAGGTTATTGAACAAAAAGAAATTCAGAAAACCTCGTTCTTGGAAGTGAAGATAACATTGGAATAAGGATGGTAGCATCCTGCAAGTAAAAAGTCCAAATGGTTCATGAGACAAGAAACATAATCATAGGAAGGAATGTAAGAGGCGGAAACCATAGCATTGAATATTGAAAAGACCCTCAGTAAATCCCTCATATAAATTGCTTCACAGTTACTGTTTGGTAGATAGATTCCCCTTATATTAGGAAGATGAATTCAGTCTGAAACATATTTCATATGAAATAGAATACATTATTTCATTCCTGGAATATTTATAATTTATCTTTTATAGTTTATATCTAGAAAATAAGGGGTCCTTATGTTTAGTAGTTTTATTAGATAAACTAAGGAATATTTTTCCTAATTTAGGATTGGATAGTCAGTTTTTTTTTGTCTTTTTTTAGGTTGGGTTTTTCTATTTAAGTTCAGTTCTTTAGTTATAATAACAGAACAGTTTTATTAGAACTCTTTTGGAAACTTTCATGGTATCTGAGCTAGGTTAATCTCTAGTAACATCATGGTTAACCTTGGTGCGATCACTGCAAAAAATATTGGCACATCGAGAAACGTGTTGGAAGCTCCATGAGAAACCGACAAAGGGAAGAAAAAGAGTGGCAATGGTCATGGTTCACAATCAGGGGATAGCAGAGCTTTCCAAACAATTAATGGAAATTATGGGGGCCAAGTTCTCTGGAAGGGTCTCCATTCACTAAGGAACAATTAGAGCATCTACACAAGTTTTTTCAATCACCACAATTTTGAATGAATTCTTCTATTCCTAACTCATCCAATAATCCTTCTTCCTCTTTTGCCCAATCAGGTATTGATTTTTCTGTTTTCTCAGTGTCAAGCCTTGTAAAACAAACACGTGGATCGTTGATTCTGGAGCTAGTGATCACATGACTAGTAGTCATTTTCTTTTTTCAACTTACACACCTTCGCAAGAAACAAAAGATCAAAGTAGCAGATGGGTCCTTCTGGCAATAACGAGAAGCACTGTTAAAATTGTCTTCCTTGGTTTTACATGATTTTTAATGTGCAATCTAGCTTGTAATTCATATCGATCAGTAAATTATCCCAGTCTCAAATTGTATGTTATATTTGACTCTCTATGTGTAAGTTTCAGACATGGTCTCGGGAGATGATGCAATGCTAAAGAATTGGTGGAATTTACTTTCTTGAAGACGACCATCTAAGTCAACCAACAACTACTTTATGTTTAATTCTGTATCTGATTTTGATAAAGTTATGATTTGGCATTATAGGCTTGGACATCCTAATTTTTACTATTTAAGATATTTGTTACCTAATCTATTTAAAAATAAAAGTCCTTCATATCATTGTGATTTTTTTGAATTAGCTAAACATCATCAGTCATTCTTTTCACCTCAAAAATATAAAGCCTCCAAACCTTTTTCGTTAATTCATAGTGATGTTTGGGACCTTCAACAGTCTCAACTTTTTCAGGAAACATTGGTTTGTCACATTTATTGATGATCATATTCGAATTTGTTGGGTGTTTTTATTAAAAGATAAGTCTGAAATTAAAAATGTGTTCAGTCTTTTTATCCTATGGTGGAAACACAATTTGGTGTGTAAATAGAAGTATTACGAACTGACAATGGTGGGGAATTTTTTAGCGACCAACTAGGTGTTTTCTTAACCAACATGGAATAGTCCAGCAAAATTCTTGTACAAATACACCACAACAAAATAGGATTGCAGAAGGAAAAACCGACATCTTTTGGAAGTAACTAGAGCCTTGACGTTCACTAGTCAGGTACCACATTATCTTTGGGGCAAAGCCTTGTTAACAGCTACATATCTTATTAATAGAATGCCCAGTAAAATTCTAAACTATAGAACTCCTTTTCTTCTCTTTAAAGATAACTTTCCTAAATCTAAATTGATCACAGATTTATCCTCTGAGTCTTTAGGTGTAGTGTTTTGTTCATCTTCACAACCAAGGTAAACTAGATCCTAGAGCAAAAAAATGTGTCTTTGTTGGCTATTGTTCTAATAAAAAGGGTTACAAATGTTATGATCCAATTGATAGGAAGATTATTGTTACCATGGATGTCACATTTGTTGAAACACAATCTTATTTTGATTCTAATCTTCAGGGAGGAATTATACTAAAGAAGATTCTATAATTGGTCAAGAAAAAACTAGGAATATACAACATAGGGATTCTAATAATGGGAAGTGATTTTATGATTAACACAAAAATTAATGATGTTAATGTTAATAAAAGGAGTATGAAGGTGTAGAGTCTGATCATGAGAATAAAGAACAAACAAAGGAGTTAATTGTTTACTCAAGAAGAAATCGAAATCAAGAAAGTGAAATCCACCAGATTCATCACCAAGAATCCGACCCGCAAGATCCTGTCAAAAGTCCAGGTAAGCTTATAATCCAGCCAATGAATTTTTGATTTAGATATTCCAATTGCCAAAAGAGAAGATGTTAGAAATATCGTCAAATATCCCATGTCTAACTTTGTATCCTATAAAGCCCTGTCTTCGACATTCTCAACCTTTGTTTCGTGTCTCAATACTGTAAAAATACCCAAAATGTGAAAGATGCTTTACAGGTTCCTGAGTAGAAGGAGGCTATTTTAGAGGAGATGCGCGCTTTTGAAAAAACAGGTACATGGAAACAATGGAATTACCTATAGGAAAAAAAACAGTGGGCTGTAAATGGGTGTTCACAACCAAATTCAAATCAAATGGATTTTTAGATAGATACAAAGCCCGGTTGGTGGCTAAAGGATACACTCAACATACGGGATAGATTATCTTGAAACATTTGCTCCAGTAGCCAAACTAAATTCCGTTAAGAGTTCTTTTATCAATTGCTGTTAATCTTGATTGGTCTTTACAGCAACTAGATGTGAAGAACGCTTTCCTAAATGGGAAACTTGAAGAAGAAGTTTAAATGGATCCTCCTCCAGGTTTTGAAGAAAAATTTGGAACTTTAGTATGTAAACTCAAGAAATCTTTGTATGGTCTCAAGCAGTTCCTCGAGCTTGGTTTGAACAGTTCACAGAAGTTGTTAAAAATAAGGTTACTCACGAGGGCAAACTGATCACACAATGTTCTATCGACATACACAAAAGGATAGAATAGCAGTTATTGTAGTTATGTCGATGATATCATTCTTACAGGAGATGATGTAGATGAAATAAGGCGTCTCAAGGAGCATCGAGTATTAGAATTTGAGATCAAAGACCTGGGTCCTTTGAAATACTTTCTTGGAATGGAAGTTGCTCGATCAAATAAGGGTCTTGTGGTCTCTCAGAGAAAATATGTGATTGATCTTTTAAAAGAGGCTGGGATGAGTGGTTGCCGCCCAGTTGACACACCAATTGATCTAAATGTAAAATTCGGAAATAAAGAAGGTCGATTAGTTGATAAAGCGCAGTACCAAATATTAGTTGGTAAGTTAATTTACTTATCACATACAAGGCCAGACATAGCTTTTGCAGTGAGCTTAGTGAGTCAATTTATGCACTCTCCAATGGAGGAACATGAAGAAGCAGTGTTTCGAATTCTAAGATACTTGAAGAGTTCACCTGGAAAGGGCTTATTCTTCAAGAAATCCGAACAAAGAGGAATTGAAGCTTATACAGATGCAGATTGGGCAGGCTCAATAACAGATAGAAGATCTACATCAGGATAGTGTACATTTGTTTAGGGAAACCTTGTAATTTGGCGAAGCAAAAAACAAAGTGTTGTATCAAGAAGTAATGCAGAGGCTGAGTTTAGATCAATGGCTCAAGGCATTTGTGAAATGATGTAGTTAAAAACAATTATGAAAGAGCTAAGAAAATCAATAACTTCACCAATGAAGTTGTACTGTGATAGCAAAGCTGCCATTAGTATTGCTCACAACCCAGTCTAACATGACAGAACTAAACATGTTGAGATTGATAGCACTTTATCAAGGAAAAAATTGAAGAAGGCCAAGAGTGCATGCCGTTTGTTCCTTCAAAACAACAGATTGCAGACATACTCACCAAAGGACTCTCTAAGACAAGCTTTGATTTTCTTGTAAGCAAGTTGGGCATGATTGATATGCACCAACTTGAGGGAGGGTGTTGAAATATGTATATATTTTAAATTTATTTAGGTAGATAAATCTTATTTAGGAAGATAAATTTTATTCATATTCTAGGAATATTTTTATTTTATTTTTAGTAGTTTATTAGAATAAGGGAACTATTTTCCCAATTAGGATTAGGATTGTTTTCTCTATTTAAGTTCAGTTCTTTAGTTAATAATAACAGAACAGTTTTATTAAAAGCTCTCTTGGAAACTTTCAGGTACTACTAACAGATACACTTATGATTATATAAAGTAACAACAATTGTGGAAATGGAAGTTCAATTATCTAAGTTCCCAAGTCAAGAAAGGATCCTATATCCATGAAGGTTTAAAAAGAGAAAGTGGCCAATCTAGACAGCATCTGGCAGAATCTCTCAAGTTTTCTTATGTAACTGCATATATGGATTAACAAGTATCTATGGTTTGCACTTCCAATGCAGAAGCAGTTGCAGATTCTCACAAATTTCCATAGTTACGCACTTGAAAAAAAGAGAATTCCATACTGCAGCATGCAATTTTACTCAGTTGGGCTTATGTTTAACAAGAAGGTAAAACATGCATCAGCCAAGGGCCACAAACAAGATTGAACTTAATCATAGCTTGACCTAAATTAAACTTAGCCTTGACTCAAAACCAAAGAGCCAACCTAATCAAAACACTTAATAGATAACAGAACGATCAAAACCCGTGGTTTACTTTGAATGAGAAAAACCACCTTTTAGCTTTATATGTTGATCTTACCTACAAAACATTAATTTTTATACTTGTATGACACATGCACGAAGATCGAATTCTAACTTTCGAATCAACCTAACTGCAGCCAGCTTTGGAAAGACCTGACATTATAAATGTCAGACAAAAGTGGCTTTAGGCATTCACAGGCTAGGTAAATTATTAAAACTAAATCACTCTAGAACTTGTGTGGTTTCCAGGAAACAAATGGTATTACTGTATTACTATCACTGGAACAGATGAAAAGTTATATATTATGCAATATTTCAGTGAAGTCACATCAACCTCCCATACACCAGAAAACAAGTTACAAGGACAAGCAGACAAGCCTAATCTGTTCCTAATAATTAAGCGATGAACAAACAGTCAGAAACAAACAAGACATACCTGCTTTACAATTTTTGGCGCTCGCCCATAAATATCAAATGAGAGTTGAAGAAGACTAGGCTTCTGAAAAAAAAATGATTAGTACTCAGAAACACCACAAATACAAATAAAAAGATGGAAAGAGCAGCCAACAGAAGCAAACCTTAGTGCATAAGGCAAAAAACAGAGAAATGAGTCTTTGGGCTTCAGGAAATGACACTACTGAAGCACTATTACTTGTTGATTCTGCATTGGAGGAGTCAATTCCAGAAGTTCGGGGCTCTGAAAGTAGAGAGCCACTAGTAGATGTGTCCCCACTTCCAACCTGAAGAATGGCAACAGTCTACACTTTTTGAATTGGGACATGCTGAAATGCAGGCTGTTAACTACTTGTACAAGAGTCTAGACTGGAAAAAGGTGATACATGCTGAAAATGGCTCAGGTTCTCAGGGCAAGGATGCAAGAGAACTCACAAAATAAAATATGACAGCAAAACAACAATACAATGAATGCAGTTTCCAAGCATATACAAATTAGAGTGAACGTTCGATCGAATCATGTGAAAAATTTTTGAATTAGTAGAGTTGATGATTCTTATCTTCTCATCCTAACTCAATTTGAAAATTTTTGAATTGAGTCAAGTGAAACAAGATTCGAGTCGAGTTAAGTCAAATAAATTTGTTCAAGTTAAATTAAAAAAATTAAACATGCCAAATTAAAATCTTGTCCACAATATGGCTAAATTCCAAGCTAGAGCAGATAAATTTGAGACCATATAAATTTGAGAACTCTTTCAAAGCAAAATAAGAGAAAAACAAGATAATTTGGTACAACTTGATTGGTAATTTACTTATTTAAGGCCTCAAATTTACCATTTTGGAAAAAGTTTACAATTTTTATAATTTAATATTCTTATATAATTTTTTGTTTTTTAATTTTTAATTTTTTTGGGGAAAATTTTTTTATAAATATTTTGAATCTTTTGTTCATTTTTTCGGAGAGGAATCAATTTACTCATTTTCGAAATTAATAGGGAACCAAGTAGTATTTACACCAATTTATTATTCAAGTTGTAAAATTCAACTCGACTTAAACTTGAAAAACCAAATTACTTATTCAAGTTAATTCAAAAAACTGAAGAACTCGATCCAATTAACTCAAAATTTGAAAAAAAATCATTTTTTTCGAGTTAAATCGAGTTTTGTTCAATCCTAATACAAATAACAAACAGAACCTCAAATATATTAATCTAATTTATATACTCCATACAGGTTGTTAAATCCATATTAGGCATCAGGTAAATATTGAAGTTCGACAAACTTGGAAAAGAAAACAAACAGGGGCCTTTAGAAGATATACTAACCTCCTTGTCGCCTCTTTCATCAATAGACCCAGACTTCAAAGACTCTGCACCTGCCGTTCTCTGATCTACAGCAGACAGCAACATATTTGTTGCAAATTGCTCAATTTCCCTTGAAATGTAGCTCAGCTGATAAAGTTTGTTTGCTACCTGTGTAATATAAACACAGGAAAGTGAGAAAAGACAAGACTTTGCAACAGAAAGTCAAAACATTTAACAGTTGATAACAGACACAGGATGTTATAAAGGAGTAAGTTCACTTACCAGCCGGATAGCTTTCCCACGAATGTCATCTTGAGAATGAACAGCACACTGCCATCAGAGACAAGTAACAAAAATAAGAAACCCACAAAAGGAAAAAAAAGAATCATGCGCAAACATAACTAGAATAGGACTAAAAGCTTTCTATGATGCTTCTCCACTCGGATAAAAATTATAGCCTAGGAAACCTGAATGATATTTGTCACATAAGTATGGCTCTATCACAGGTAAACTAAACATCAACAAAAATAGGAGAGAATTATAAGACAAGAATTCAACAAATACAGATTACCGCATGTGACCAATGAACAATTCATTACTAAAATTGTCTTGGACAACTTACCTTCAATGCTATACCTAAGCAGGCTTGCCGATTATTTGGACGTCCCAAAATTAAACTCCACACCACACCTAGGCCCTGTGTCACACGCTCAGCGTCACGAACCTCTTTCCCAGCAACATCAAACACATCAGAAGAGCAGAGATCATCTAAAAGTTTCAAGGCTGAGTCAGGCAGAAACGGAACTTCACCAAGAAGCCTACTAAATGACTTGTCTGAGGCTGGAAGTGTGTCCAGCAAAGATTTGGACTGCAGCAAAACAACTAAGATAAATCCATTACTTTTAGGGGAAAATTAATTGCAAAGTTGCTTCACTTAAGTAAGAGCTTACCACTGCCAGGAGGAATTTTTCATAAAGAACAGCAGAATATGAAGAGTTGTCAAGTGAATCTGAAACTGTGAGAGAATATAGATGGTAGAGAACTTGCAATACAATGTCGTGACCCTGACCAATATAACACAACATTATAAAAGTTCTAAAAAGCAGACTCAACATGCAAAAAGCAGAAAGGTAGTACAGCTTTGGCATTGATTGAACTCCATAAGCTCATCTGACCAACACAAACATCCTAGAACTAATACATTTGAGTCAAAGCAACAATCCATGAAAGTCAACACTGAACACTGATAACATCTAGTACAGTAGGTACTGAGATCCATCAAGCAAATAGATTGGATAAGCGAGAATATTGGTTTCACACTTTCCTTCTTGATCAAATAAACAAGAAAGACAATCAAATGGAAGTAATGAAGAGTCAAAGACCAAAATTCAACCATACTGTAGAAAACAAAGATTGTGTCCCTGTCAAACATTCAACAAGACACAACCACCAGACCAGAACAGCTTAGTAGAAAGAGAACATTGTGATTCCATACTTGCACAAGGATTTGTAGGACAGTTGTAAATAGGCAGATTTTTGTTAAGTGGGTATACCACCCTAACATGTACGTTAAAAGTCACTGTAGTTTGCTTGTAGCAAACTTTCTTGCTTCTTTTGCTGTAGAAAAAAAAATCAATCATCCAAGAAAATAAATACTGGGTCACAGACGCCAAAAAGCATAATTATAGAGTTGATCAAACAGAATGTCAATCATGTGATAAACAGAAGCACCCAGCTTAGTATGTGTGTGCCTCTCTGCATGAGAGTGAGAGAGAGAACCAACTAAGAAAACTTCAAAATGGTAGAACAAAACAAAAAGAATAGTGTCAAAAATCAAAGGCAGGAAGAAGTAACAGATCACAACTTGTGTACCTTTTGTTGTCGGTAATCCACAACAATTTGTTTTCCCAACATGACAACAATGTCATCATCAGCATCAATCTGAAAGGAAACGTAACCACATGTGATTTTGCATACGTCATCAGGCATAGGAACTTAATAAAACATAGAATTGAATACTATTAGTCTAAGGGTCTGAAATTTGTGAAATCATCCAAAATTATTCTAGAATTTATCCAAGTACGCACTTTAGTAGGTTTTCAAGAGCACAACTTGTATGAAATGGGACCATTTTGGAAAATAGACAAGTCTTAGAGTATACAAGGGGTAAAAAAGAAGGATTTTAGCACATTCAGAAAATGAAGAGAATATTACTTCAGGGTATGCCTTGACAGTAAACTCTTGACTTTCAGTTTGGGAAAGCCATAGCTTCTTAGAAGATCTTAGATCCATGAAACTAATTTGTTTTGCAAAACTAAGACATGGGCCTGTCTGCCTTTGTCCCATCATAACTAGATTAAATCAAACCCATTTTATCCAGAACCATACTTTCTCAAATCTATTCATAAAATGCATAGGTAGTTTGTCCCAGAAAAAGGCAGATTTTCCCTAAACCTGCCCATTGTACAATACTCAATGCAGAGCATATTTGCAAAGCACTTCAACAGAAGTTCATTAAAAATAGGCTTAATATATCATTTGGTACCTGAGTCTGACACTTTTTTAATGTGGTACCAGTGTTATTTTTTGTACAATTTAGTACCTGTATTTGACAAAAGTTATATATTTTGGTACCCAAAGGTAATGGTGTTAACTTTTTAGTGTTTAATTCAGTTTTAGGGTTGATTTGATGAAAATTAATTGCTAATATTATTAGGTTTGAATTTTCATGTTTTTGTTAATAGAATAAATTTAGTGTTAATTGTGAATTTGTTTAATTTGCAAATAATTTTTCAAATACAGTCCGATGGATGTGGTTTAATTCCAGTTTTGGCGTTGGTTTGATGAAAGTTAATTGCTAATATTATTGGCTAATTATGAATTTTCATCAAATCAACTCTAAAACCCGAATTAAACACTAAAAAGTTACCAATGTTATCTACAGGTACCAAATGTATAGCTTTTGTCAAATACAAGTACCAATTGGAAAAAAAATAACACGAGCACCACAACAGAAAAAAGTGTCAAACTCAGGTACCAAATAATGCATTAAGCCTTAAAAATAATAGAAAATATTATATTATAAACCCGTGATCAGCCTATTAGCCTTTGAAGCAGACTGTTCTACACCACTGGCACACTATTACTAATGTTTGAATCCTTAATGCTCTAAAAAAGGTGGATGTCTCTGTTCTCAAGTAATTTTAGATGGTGATAGAAGAGGTTTAAGGCACATAACTAACAGGTGACACTTGTGACGAACTTTATGCATCCATGTAAAATTCTAAGTATGCAGTATGTATTGTAAACTTTGAACTGATAGTAAGAAGGCATTACTCTTTAATTCAATCAGCTTTGCATGATAACAAACTCCAAGATTACAAACAGTCCAACATTAAGACAGGAAAGAGAAAAAGAAGCAGGCATTCAGAGAATATAGACAAATCAGAATGTATATATATAGCATGTCACCTGACCAACAAGCCGCGCAAGTAACGCCATGCGCATTTCATTACAATCTGACCAATGAAGATGCAGGTATGACTCAGCGATCTGTTGAACTGCTGATTTTATCACACTTCTTTCCAGCTCCTCAGTTAGCTCAACATATGAAGGCGGCACAGGTAAATCCCGACCAGTCTCATCTAAAGAAGATACAGTAATAGAAGCCTGGAAATTCTGATCAGACTCTGGAAAAGATGATTCTTCAGTCTCATGTTTAATTTCAACGTCTGCCTTCATTTCAGTTGAATCTACATCAACCACATAAGGAGAAACTGCATGATTGGAGGAAGTCTTGACTTCTAGAATGTTAACAATGTCTTCCGCACCACCCACAACATCCCCTTCAGGAGCTGGTTGCTCAACACTAGTAATTGATGGACCTTCTGTTGTGTTATCATTGCTTTGAATGTTAGACATCGGGCGCAAAGAAGGGTTCTCAACAGCTGGAACTGAAAGAGGCTTACTAGAAATAGAACAATCAAAGTCGGGCATTGCAGCACCAGTGCCCTCCAGAACAGGTGAGCATGACATTCCAACAGAAACAGCAGCCCGTCGTGGATCTAGACGACGAGGATCCTGAAAAGGTTAGCGTTAACTTCCATTTGCTCAACAGGAGTTATAAAGATCCTAAATCTGGAAAAGGCTGAAACATTTTGAAAAGCAATATATGATGATAGAAAATGGAAGTTACCCTTCTTGGGTCGCGTTTAGAATCTGCAGCAAAATTGTTGACAGCAGATGTATCGGATATTAATGAACTGATTGTAGCAGCTGAAGTAAAGGGCAACTGTGGTGTTGAAACAGGTGTGTGCAAGGAATTTGTTGAAGCAGGAGGTGGCAGAACTTGGGCCCGACTATTTACATGTACAGCTTGCTGAGTTGTAGGCAATGTCCCGACCTTTGTTAATGAAGGAGGACTTTTAGGCAAGTGCCTCATATTTGTGATGACAATATCTGCCAGCAGGTCAGGATGAATTTTTGAAATAAGAATCTCAAGAGATTCAGCACCTCTTTCTCCTTCAGCAAGTAAAGCACCAATCATTGCTATCATTTGCTCAACAGGAGTTAAATTATCATCTGAAAGAGGAAAACTGGGAGATCCTCCATTGACAGAAGAAAAATCTTGCCCAGAATCATTTATTTGAGTGGGTGGCATTGAGTGGGAATTGGGTCCAGAGCGAATACGCTTTGATGCCATCTCAAAATTATGTATTGGTTCTTCATTATCCTGAGGCATAGATCTTTTCTTTGACACATCCCCTAAAACATATGCTTGGCTTGATGCTTGATCATCCTGAAAACACATTATATTTACCATGAGAAACTCATAAAAAGCTACCAAGCACTAACTTTTATCACTAGACCTTATTATTTTTGTTACCTGCTAAAAAATATATTTTAAAATAAAAATATTACCCTGACAGACTGAATTTCCCTTGAAGCCCGCTCACTATTTTTCATCATCTTCTCAACCTGTCTGATGACTTGATCAGCAGCATCCCCTGCGTTCATTGCTCGTAGAGCTCTAAGCAATCTGTCCCTAGACTGGTCAGCCAAAATAATACCCAACTTGTCAGGTACAAGAGCACTGAATAGCCCCCAAAAGTCATAAATACAGGCCATACACGCTGAAGTTTCATTTCAATATTTAACAAACCAGGAGTTCTCAACAAAGCATTTGTGATACATATATCCATTAACCTTTTGGCATTTGAATAATAATTCCACCAAGATAGCAATAAGTCATTCAGAGAAAGGATAATAAAGAGGTAATTATAAAATCTAAGGTATTAGAAGGCACTGATATTCAGCAGCCAACTGATTTGTATGCATATTAGATAAAAAAAAATCATTTACTTCAGTAATTGGCATCTGAATTATCCAAAAATTATAATAATAATAAAGAAGTTACCTCTACAATAGCTGGATTAGTACACCTCAGGAATCCCAAAACGCAGTTCTCAGGGAGTATTGAATACTAGCTTTATGGCATTCCCTCACCATGTCAAAGTTTGGATTAAAATCGAGCAGTGCAGAAAGAACAGTGCCATAGTGGAGGGGTCTCCTTCTTGCTATGGCAGCAAGACTGTCAAACAAAAAAAGGGCTTTAGTTAAAAGAAAAAAACTAACAAAATAGCTCTAGCATTGGGAAAAGAATTTAAAATCCACACAACCAAACAACTACAAGAATGAAAAAACAATAGCTGAGACCTAAAGCTATTTCTAAACAAAATAAAAAGACAGGATCAATTTTTGAGACATCTTGTTAGTTGTCACAATCAATCACAAGTTCAGATCAAGGTTAGCTTTTCACACAAATCTCGAGGGTACAGTAGCACAATGGAGCAATTAAAAGATATTTCTGATTCCCTCCTCCTAAGAGCCTCACTATGATAGAACCATAACTTAGCCAAAACACCCCACCTCCTTACCTGCCCTTTCTCTATCACTGATAGAGCTTTTAAGAAGCATGTAATCAGATGAACCAAAGCCTAAAGGAAACCAGAAAAGCAATTGCATACAATAAGCACACTAGAAAACTTAAGCTACACAGTATAACTCCAGAACAAGTATGCAAAGACCTTCAAAGAAAAGAAGAGAAAAGCCCTTGGTTAACCATCCATTATTGACAGAAGTCTGTTCAATCACTAGCTACACATTCTAAATTTTAAGCTACACATATCTTAAGTATTTTATTTTAAGTTTTTAATTGTCATCAATGAACCATTTAGCAACAAATTCTAAACTCTTAAGCAGGATACCTAGGAATAATAGACAGAGATAAAGCATAGAAAGAAGGGAAAGCAAAAAGTCCGACTCTGGTGTTGTTACCGACAAAGCACAGATAGCAACATATAATACTTAGGTAACAATTACCAGATGTTAATATTATAAATAAAAAATAAAAATAAAAACCACCAGTCTTCAACTACTTTTGGTTTCAAACATAAACAGATCATAGAACTCGATCATATCTCATGACTCATCAAAATTAGTTCAAAATCCAAAATTCCAGGTCTCTTGAAAATATTGCAGGACTCAGATACACACATGTTACAGACTACAAATAAATAACATGCATAAGAATGCAATACTCATCCTCAACAGTATCACTGGCAGAAAAACATGCAGCAACCTAAGTGCTTCCACACAAGACATCATTTTAATTACAAATTCCAAAAACAATGGATTCAAAAGAAATAAGCCATTCAGTTTTTTCTCTGTACATGTAGAGAATTAAATTCAAGTTTCTCATCTAGAGATGTCAACCAATAATTCATATCGAACAAGCTCTAACTAAGCAGGCCAAGATAAAACTCCATGAATAAAGTCTGCCCAACATATGCTCAAAATAGAACATCATATATAAAGGGCGAGATAGGAGGGAGGTGCTTTTTCCTTATGTCTTCTTTACTCCTCTATATTTGTTAACGAACTGATAGAGAATGCCCACTCAAGGAGAACAAACAGAATATGAATCCAAAAAAAATGGAGCATTCCCTCTAATTTACAGGTAATTGAACCTAACATGATCCAAAAATGTTGGAAGAAAGTACTTCAAGCAGCCCTAAAGTGAGAAATTAAGGAATCCTTAAACAACTCAACCCTTAATCAGCAGTAAAAATAATACAACATGAATGTTCCCTTAATAACTAAGGGATTGACTTCTAATACCATGCTATAGAGATTAGTCCAACATATTCAACAAGTTACATCTAAATGTATATTCACTTTTTAATTACATGTGCCAAATAGTAAAAATCGCTTCCCAGAAGGAAATACTTCAATGTAATGCCATTTAAAACATCAGTGACTCAAGCAACTTCAGATCTTGAACTATGACTTCGTGATCATTTTAAGCTACATAAATATGCACTCAAGTTGGTACATATATTAACTAAAATAAAAGTAAACTAAATGATGTCAGGTCAGAAACATATACATACATAAGGTATTATGGAAAATAAAAATATCATTGTTACCCTAAAAGTAAACCAGCAGATCACAGTAATATTTGGGAGGGGAGTAAGGGAAACAATACATTCTAATAGCAACACTGATGCAAATAACTCATAAAAAGAGAAATTAATCTGCAATGCAACAAAAGCAGGTATCTAGTCATGCATCACAACATCGGCAAGCATGCAGCCAACCTTACATCTATTGCCCCAAGGAGTCAGATAAAAAATGTATTGCCAAGAAAACAGACAATCTTATGTTTTACCCTTCCATTTATCAGAAAAGGCACCTCAATGGATGCAACCACTGAAACCCCGAAAAATAATTAGCTTCTGAACCCATGCCCATGTAGACACTATGCATGTCAATCAGCAAAACACATGTTTATATCCAATCACTACACGATAGACTTCAACACATACAATGACTAGCCAACAGACATCTCATAAATAAGTATCTTCTGGAAACCTTATTTCAAAAGTATTACTCAAAGTTCCTCACGATTCAAATCACCTTCAAAATTCTAAAACTATTTCCATATGAAAACGAAAATAAAATGCCTTACGAATTTTTAAAGTTCATGCGGTCATGCCTAATGTTATAGAACTTAAGTACATACACGCAGGGAACAGTCCCACAAATTTGACAGAGATGATATTTGTTAACATTTTAAGCTTGATATTTGACTACTTATAAGCAATGACGTTTACACTAACAAAGGCTTTAAAATTGCAAACAAGATTTTCTTTGGCCACTCCAAAGTCAGTTTATTCTTGATCATTCAGAACAGTTTAGTCCCAGATCCAAAATATAAGACAATACCACCCATCTTTCCATGCTGCTAGGTATCCCAGAGTGTAAACATTTAAGATCTTAATATCAATGAAGCTGCTATCTTGTAAGGAATGCTCCTCCATCACTATCCTTTAAGAAAACAAAACAGTGAATGTATTTCTTGCATAACCACTGACCATGTATGCAAACCTGCTAAACATTCAAAAGATGGTGCATCCTGCAAACTAACTGCTGTTGGTTCTTGCAATACAAGTATTTACATCCAACGAAATAATTGTATATTATTAGCAGTTGACCAATGAACAAGCTGGAAGTACACCATCTCATCAAACAAAAGTTTTGAACCATTTTAAAAGCATGCTTGCAAGTAAAAGATAGGGGATTATCTTCCGCATTCCGAAAACTCTTAATTGTTGTCTTTGTTTCTGGCCAAAAAAACTTCCTCTTTCAGTAAGTTGTAATAAACATAACACATTTTAGACCTATATGATCAAGGTTGGTGATCAAAATGATATAAGAAAATGTTGCTAACATAAAAGCTCAGAGGAAACTAGGAAGTTTTGATGATAATGGTACAAATTTTATAATGATGCAGTCTCCTCTGATTTTTTTTCAAAAGTGTAAATTTGAAACCAAAAGAGAAGAAATATGAGTAACTTGTTTGTTTAAACAAATATTTAAAATACCACTCGATGATAATAATTTAGGATCACTTGCCTCAAGCAAAAACCATTACACAACGAAAATGCTTGCCTTCATGCAGAAAAAAACCAGCTGAGACATAACAGTAAGTGATACTGGTAATAATCAAAGATCACATCCAACTTTTGCATCAGACTACTTCAGAGCCATGCAGTACAACATATTTCAAAGAACAGGGTCAAAAGACGGCAAGTCAATTATCTGTCAAGAAAAGTAATTACAAGAAAAAGGCATTTGGGCCACCATCCTAAGAGCTGAAGAACCGGCAGAGAACATAGTCATAAGTCTTACTGTTGACCAGAAACCAACATACACAGCAATATGTAAGGAATGCAGCATCACAAAAATAGGTATAAAAAATATAGGAATCCACAAAATCGAAACATGGCAGATTAGCAGGATAAACCCCAGTTAAAAAGAATTTCGATTATTAAATATTTAATGTGCATCAACTGTTGTCAAATAACCAATACATTTTAAGGTAGCTTGCATATTTTCAGCTGTAAAAAAATACAGCAGAATCCCAAATAATAATAGGATCCCCCTAATAATTTACTGCAATGCTTGATCACCAAGTTTCTCAGCACAAGTTGACTGATGATTATTTCCATTGCTTAACCATTCCTATCATTGGCCAATGGTGCTCCATAGTACACATTAATGTGAACATTATCTAGCCCTGTAACTCCCAATATCTGAACAAGCAATGCACCAGTATCCAAGGCCATTAACTCCTCAAAAGAGAGCTTGACAGCACGCTGCAATGGTATCACAAACAAGCAGTTGAACTTGTACTACAACCTGCTACCAAGCTTCATCAATCTCTCCAAAAGTTTTAAAGATGGTAAAACAGAGGGCAAATTCTAAACACAGTGCAGCCCCAAATTAAAAAATTTAATATTCATTTATCAGATACGGACAGTAAATTGGAACCGATAAGTTTGCATACAGAAAAGTACCATTAGAAAACAACGGCACCTTCTAGCTTTGAAATTAAGAGATATTCAGTTATGACAGGATATAATTCTTTCTTGGAATAAAAAGATAAAATAAGGAAATAGATGAAGATGCAAATAAAGCTCCCATAAGAGAAAAAGCAAAGGGAAATCTGTAACATTCTTGAACTGAGAATTGATACCAATACTTATCAACCACAAAATCAAAGGGGGGGGGGGAGGAGAACTTTTTTCACCTCCAATCAAACAATTATATGTCCTACTTATATGGAACTAAATAATAAAAGAAGTGCTAGCAATTACGTACAAGATTTATAACACCCTAACCATTTTAAACTCTAGATGTCAAAATTTTATAAAACACTAGGAAACGGGAAGTATCCAAAATAATGACACAAGAAAGAGGAGAAAAGAAAAAGAAACATAAATTCAGAAAAAAAAAAAGGGATCATAAAACGTAGAAAACCATAAGTCCAGAATAAAAACAACTAACTACTGGTGAAGAAACTCACCAATTGACAACAGTGATTGTTACAGACCCAGGGAGACTACTGGCTGATTGCAACATGTCAAGTAAAATATAAAGTGTCCTGTTTGCATCTGATGTTACAGCAACTGGATCCAAAATAGGATGAACCCCACTTAGCCATGATATATTAAAAGTCCGTCTACTTCCTCTGGTAGCTGGAGAAACGTTAAAAGAAATAAGTTTCCGGAGATGCCAGTAACTATAAAATATATAAATATGGAGTTACTATGAATGACATACAAAAAGGAAGTCCTATGCTAACCCAAAAAGTCAATCTGCCAAACATGGCTGTATGAGCAAACCAAATAATGTCCTAATGGAGCCCTTAACAATTGGAATGCAATACCTTCAATGTATTTTTCAGAGTTAACGTTGTCAGATGTAAAAAGTAAGACATGCATCTCCAAAAATTTCAGAGCCAGCAACTTTATCCCAACTGGACCAGGCTACAAATTTAAATCAAAGAAACATCGATTGCACATGATTAGCAAGTTGGAAATATAAAGTCACTATAAAATTAAATAATTCTCAAAAGACAGAAATAAATAATTTATTATAAGAGTAGCAAAAGTTAGGGAAAACAAATGAGCATAAATATGTATACAACTACGAAACAGATATCACTACTCAAAACAACAACATTTAGACCCACACCAAAACAATCCCCCGGGGGGGGGAGCAGGAACACCCAAGGGTAAAAAATAAAATAAGGGATGGAAATAGCAGTTTTTTCACCTAGTCATGTCTCAAAAGCACAATCTCCTACACAAATTCTCAGAGCCAATTGCTCACATCAAGGAATAAAGTTAAGAGCCTTATGCATCTCCTGCTGATTGTTAGATGCATAAAGAATGCCTCAGGATATGTATTTTAGCACACAACTTTTCTCTAGGATCCTTCACCACCTCAAGATAAAACATTGAATTATTTGTTTAACTCTCATTTGATAATTGTTAAGGAAAAAATACCCAAACTTATGCTTTGTCATTTTGATCACATATTACATAGAAATAAAAAGCTTTCTAACACAGTTTCTCCTGTGAACATGGACATAAATGAAACCTAATGCCCAGTAACTTTTTCTTACTGTTATTTGATTACATTAAGAAGCTACTCACTCAAAAGCTACTCTTTTTTTCATGTCCACCTGTGTACTGTCTTTCTTCGAGAGAAAGGAAGAGAAAGAGAGAGACTCATCCAATAATATTAAATTAATGAAGGCCACCAGAACACAAGTGTTGCTTGATAAATCAATAACAATCTTCAATTAGTTGGAAACTTGGTTTCATCATTCATTCATGGCACCAATCCCTCAAATTCTACATAAAACTCACCAAACATGTTAACTAGTTACAACCTACTTAATGGTTCTATCAACATGTTCAAAAAGAAGTATCACTTTATTATATTGCCATGTAATTTAGCTAAATTATACCTATGCTGTTTTCTGTAATTCCCGTTAGATGTAGTTAAAACCTACTTTAATTGTTCTATCAATTTTTTTTTTTTAAAAGTATCATTCTATTACACTGCCATGTGTTTTACCTAAATTGTCCTTTAAGCCATTTTTTTAGTTCTTGTTAGATGTAAAATCACTATTAAAAGATATATCTTTCTTTTTAGGAAAATCAGCCAAATCTATTTAGTATTATACATTTTCATCCACAAACCAAATACTTTCCCTAGAATTATTTCAACACTGAATTGTCAGCAGTTAAGATTTCAATTTATAAAACAGTACCTAACTTGGTCAAAATAGTCTAGCATTGAAACTTAACCCATATAAGTTTAGTGTTTGGAAAGCCAAAGTAAAATGTCATACCTGCAATGCAATGGAAAACACACCTTCCTTGAATCTAACCATCCACATCCATAGTTCTTGAAGCCACTGATCAACTTTACCGTGCTGCTGAAACTATAATTTCCAAGAAAAAATTTATGCATAGGTAAGAAAACAAAATATTTTGACACAGACACCATCGTTAAGTGATTAACATCTTATATGCACTCAATCAGAAAACAGCAACTAAGAGACAACAGCAATACTCAATGCTATAAAGCACATTTGTTCAAAATCTAAAGGCACTGCGCTCCAATTGTACATGGAGGCATAAAACATCATTTACCAATAAGAAAAGAATCAGCAAAAAACATGTACATTTGAACTAAATCATTACTTAAAAAGGTAGCAGCTAACCTGTAATGTCAGTTCTTCCAAAACACTGCAGAAGAAATTTATGCCACAAACAATGGATTGTTTCACAACATTGGAGTCAACATCCCTCAAAAACGTTACTAAAACCGGTACAAGTACAGTCGAATGCTCTATTGATTTTAATCCAATATCTTCAATTATCCTGCCAACCGTTGACAAAAAGCAAAAAAGAAAAGCAAAACAAAACAAAAGTCCAGCTACAATATTAGGAACCTAGCAACATATGAAGAGAGAACAAATACAAAAAAAAAAGATCAGTAAATTTTATAAACGCAACACGAAATATTTCCCAAAAATGCAGCTCATTAATCTCACAAATATCAAAACTAAGAAGCGAAGAAGTTAAGCATACAGCAGCAGCATATAAAATAACATAAACATACAAAATTGGAAAGAATTAGGGTTTGAAACTCACTCGACAAGAAATCCCCTAACGAGGCTATGATGAGAACGCTGGAGGTCGGAAAGGTAGGGGAAGAGTTCGGCGGCGGAAGAAGAATCGAGAGAGGAAAGAATGTCCTTGGCCTGTTTAAGAGACGAAAGCTTCACCGCCAAATCAGAGTGGTTGAGCGCGGCAGTGAGCAGAGAAAGGGCTTGGTCCCTAGAATCAGCAACGTTCATGGCTATCGGCTTCTCCCCACGAGATTTTTGATCGATATTTGGGACGGAATTGTAAGAAAGGGGATAGAGTTAGGGTTTTGAGGGGTAAGGGCTTAGGAAGTGGAGAGCGGAGCGTATGAAATTTTTATGAGGTCGGAGAGAGAAGAAGGAAAAAAAACTATTTTTTTGTATTTTATAATTATTAGTTTGGATAAACTACAGAAACAGTCCTTGAACTTTATTTAAAATCACGTTTCAATTACCAAGTTTCAAAAATTACATCACAGTCACTAACATTTTCATTAACTTCTTTTTAGCTAATTCAAAATGTTAATCACTGATTTCACCCACCAATAATCATTTATTCAAATAGTTTAATAAATATATTTTTTTGAAATAAAATATTTTTATTCTTCCAGGTTTCTATTTATTTTTGAGTAATTATTTTATGCGAATATTTTTAAAATTAATGCCACAATTGTCATTTTTTTTTCTATACTCTATAAGAAACGTATGAGAATTTTTCCTTTTTTAATACACATAATAGATATATATTAGTTTTATCCGTCTTGTCAATCTTTGGATTGTACCCCTTTGTCTTCATTTCTTCACTGTTTCTCAACTTTCTGAAAACCCAGAAAAAGAAAGAGGAAAACCTTCAGAAATTTCGTCCTTTTAGCAATGTTTAGTTACAGTTGCAGAAAATCTCGATTTTGTATTAAAAAAGAACATGTTTAAAGTGATTTTAGATCCCATTATTTCCCTGGGTTTCTTTTTGAAATCATTATGGGTTTTATATTTCAGAGTATGAAAAGTTGTTGATCTGGGTTCTAAAACCGATTGGAGTATAGGTGGGAATTATATGAGTATAATAGTAATCAATAAAAATATTCACTTTTATTTACTTCAAAATATAATTTAATTATTTATATTTAAAATGGTACGTTTTAGTCATTTACACTATCATTTTGTTACGAAGTAATAACTCTATTTGTTAAATTTTGTTATCTCCCTAACAGTAATCTTATGTGGCAATCTAAATGGGTTTTAAATGCCAATTGGGATTATAATAGTTTTTTCAGTCAAAATGAAAAATAAAACTAAAAGACAAAAGAAGACGAATAGTTTTTCTTTTCCACTTCAATGTGTAATTAATTTAAAATTTTTAATTAATTAAATTTATTTAATTAAAAACTTATTCTCGTCTCAATTGGACATCTAAGTTGGCATTTAAAACCCGTTTGGACTGTCAAGTAGGATTGTCGTTAGGGAAATAATGGAGCTTAACAGCAAAGTGACCAATTCGTAACAAAACGATAACATAAGTGACTAAAACATAACATTTCAAACATAAATAACTAAAATATAATTTTGAGTCAAACAAATGTGACTATTTTTATAATTTATCCGTCTTTAATACTTTGTTTTTTGGGCATTTAATTTTAAGCTTTGTTTTATTGCCGATAAATTTATTTCTTAAAAATATCTTCAAGGCTAATTGAATCCTATGAAAAGTGGTAGCATGATTTATGAGTTTTAACTGTAAAAATAAATCAAGTTGCAGAACTCATAGGGATAGGGTTATTGAGAAAATTAGAAATTTGTTGTTTAATACTTCTATATACTATGCTTTTCTTTCTTTTCTTTATTCATTTGGGCACTTCCCAACTCTAATTATATTTATTGATTTTACTTTTTTGTAACCAACTCTTAAGGTTTCTTTCCTTTTTTTCTATAAATATTAATATTATTTATTTATTAAGATTTTTGAAAAAAAATTAGAATTATTGTTAAAAAATTTAAAAGTACTAAATTTATATTGAGATAGACAACAGAATCATTTCTCACTTAAGAAATGTTTGTTTCTATCACGTTAGCCAAATTGAGAAATTTACTTTCATTTTTTATTGGACGATGATGACTCGAGACCTATGTATTTAATCTCTCGTGTTTTGGAATATGTAACCTTATTAATGGGCCTTCTGATAAATGAGTATCTAGTAATGGGAATTTCAAGTACAATTTGGCAAAGATCTTTGTTCCAACATTGGGAGCAAGTACCAACTCTAAGTTTGGTTTTGATCGGCTTCAAATTAAGTTAACATGATTAAAGAGTCGCTTGAATATATTCAATGTTATGTCGCTTGAAGCATCTCTCGTAGAATTTAACACTTGAATATATTCAATATTATGCTATAACTTACATTATTTAATTGATTGGAGGTGAGAAGATGTCAAAATATAATAACAACAAAGTTCATAGTATGTATTTCTTATTGTTAACTAATTTCCAATTTATTGGATCGTACAATTAAGGGTCTATAGTTTTGGCATGCCTATATAGAACATTATATAAGGTATGCAAAGTGGAGACAAGAAAGTAAATGATTACCTTGTGATTTTACAATCATAAGGGTAGTATTGACTTTCATAGATAACACCTATCCCTTTGAGAATGTCAAATTCCTTCTTGCTAGGATGTGTTATAAAACGTTATTACATTTTAAACATTTTGTATTGTTAATAATTAGTTGGACTTTTTAGACCTGACCCAAATGCGAAACTTTAGTTTGCTTGAATGTTGAAATCTATGACACTTTTTTTATTTCAACTGAAGTTAAAATGTATATAGATTTATTTTGATTTTGTACCCTATTGAATCAAAGTCAAGGTTTGATACTCTCTTTAGAGTTTTGGCATGGAATTCCATCCCAATATTCATATCGTATTTAAAATAATTCTTTTATAACAGAATAAATATTAATTTATGGGTGATTTTATGTTTTTACGTAAAATCAAGACTCAAATCCTTATTTGATTTTTATAAATATATTTTTACGCCCTGATAAGTAAGATGGTGTTAAGTCTCTCACATTCATTAATATATTTAGGTAACAGTTTCTCAAGTATGGTTTTCCACGTGTTTCATATGCAACCACAAAATATTAAATTACAACAGTAAAGTTTTATTTAATATATATGTTTCAATATGAGAAAAAAAAAAGTGGTGTATTAACATAGTAATTAGATGGTCTATGGTTTGGTAGGAATATTATTTTGCATGGTTAAAATGTTAAACACGTAATAATAAGTGTTATTTTATAAAGTATTAATTTTGCTCATAAATTAATTAATTATTTAAAGAAATACGTATATCATAAATCTTAATTTAAAAACTCAATTACAATAATAAAAATGAATACATTTATCTCTCGATTGCTTTAAAAATATTTAGATCAAATATAACTTTCAAAGACTAAAATATGAGTCAACTAATATTTGAATTCAATAGTCATTTACTAGAAACAAATTGATTAATAACAGAGGAGAAAAAGAAAGAACCCAAAACAAGATATAAGAGTTAGAGGCGGATACAGGGGAGCTAGCGGTGACCCTAGCCCTCCCTAAAATAGAAATTTTATATTTAGACTCTTGAAATTTTTTTAAAATTTTAAATTAGTAAAGATAAAATTGTACTTTAGTACCCTAAAATTATAAAAAATTGATTTAATCTTTTAAAAATTATAAATATATAGACTATAAAAAATTAGAATTTCATTCGGCCTTCTTAAAAATTTATTCTAGCTTCGCCCCTAATAAGAGTGTTGACCTCTTAAGATGTAATTTTTCAAGAAACTAAGATGATTTTATTTACAAAATAGGAAAAAAGTTAAAGAAAATAAAACCTTAAAATGTACATGAAAAAAGAAAAAAAGGAAACCAGGTATATGGATTCAATAACTCAAATGGCAATGAGAGTGAAAAGCAAAAAAAAATAAATAGAAATATTTGGTTATTTTATAAAGGACGCGCTACTGTAAGAGAAAAACAAACATAAAAGACAAGCCCCCACCCAATAAAGTTTGTTTCTTTTTTTTTTTTTTTTTTTAACTTAAGTTAATGCAAAAAAGTTACGTGAGTTAAGTTTTATTAAAACCAAATAATTAAATATTTTAAATTGTTGTAGTAAGAAGTGTATTAAAACAGTAATGCTCCTACCAAACGTGGTGTTAAAGTCATAGCTACAGTTATAGCTAGATTATTTTGTAGATCTGTTCGTATTGATTAAAATTTTTTTATATTATGTAATATAAAACAATTAAATATAATATTATTTATCCATAGATTTTAATGGTTTAAATCAATGAAAATGTAATTTAAGATGAGTATAAATTATAATTCAATATTTTACCATATTTTATTTAGTTTTAATATAATAGTAAAATGTTTTTAAGCCAATTAAAAAATTAAAATAATAAAATTTGAATGGTTTAATTTACTAAATTTTGTCGTACATTATCTATTTCAATATTTTTATTTTAGTTTTGATATAATATTACGAGGGTCTCTTTTTATGGAAAATCTATGTAAGTCCTGCCATGGAGAAATGACAAAAAGAATTCAAGGAATGGGTTCAGTTTGTATTTTGTGTCAATTTCAGGAGGAAGCATTCAATCATTTATTCATACAATGCCCCTTTTCAATAGTAATATGGTTCGGATAAAATCTAGGACTAAGAAATCATCTTGATATTATATGTTTGATATTTGAACAATTCGTTTTTTAATAATATTGAAAACAGTAGTTCCGGAACTACAATTCCAACAAGAGAGCCCATAGACAGGGGCGTAGCCAGGGGGCTGGCATGGGCCTCGACCCCCCCTAAAATAGAAATTTTCATTTTAGGCCTTTGAAATTTTTTAAAAATTTTAAATTAGTAAAGGTAAAATTGCACTTTGCCCCAAATTCAATTTAATCATTTACAAATTATAGAAATATAAACTATAAAAATTAAAATTTCATTCGGCCTCTCTAAAAAAATTTTCTGGCTTCGCCCCTACCCATAGATATATTTAATTAATATTTATGAGTAAAATATGGTGTACTAGTGAATCATAATTTAATATATTTTATTAATTAGTCTGTTAGTTAAGGTACAAGTAGTGTGTATTGAAAGTCACGTAGTTTTTAAACATAAGGTATCAATACCTTATTTCTTTAAACCGAACTCGTGAATATTTTTATTAAATATTTACGGATCTGTTATATAGGTGAATTGAAGTTTGGTCCAAAAATTTTAGTGATTGGATGGTTAGTTAAGAAAAAATGACTAAATCGTAAAAATAATAAAAGTTAACCGATACTTGAGTTTATTAATTAAAATGCTTAAATGGTTAAAGTGGGAGGATTTATGAGGTAAATATACCTTTTTTATTTTGGGTGTACGGTTAATGCTTGAATTTTGTTTAATTTATGTGTTAAATTTTTTTATTATTAAATAAAAGTATATGTATTTTAAACATAAAAGAATTAGAAAACAAAAAACCATTTTTCATTTTCTTCTTCCACAAAATATGAAACTTGAAACTGCATTGTTGAACATCAAGGTTGTAACGTTTTTTAAGTCAATTTTTCGTAATTTTTATGTTTTTGAGATTGTTGTAATTTACTCCAGCTAACTTGTATCTCTGTTTTCAAAACTGTTAAAAATTTTTAAAGTTCCCATTGATGAAAATTGAAGTTTTTGACGTTTAATCGTTTAATTATAAACTTAGATATGTTTAAAGATTAATTTGTTAAGTAACTTTTGTTAGTTTTGCATATAAGGACTAAAATGAAAAGTTGATGAAATTTTCATGAGATTTCCATAAATTTAGGTTTTAGAGAGCTATAGAAGGACATAATTGAAATTAGAATTAAAAACGAAGTTTAATTGTTAAAGTTATAATAGTTTTGTTTTTAGGGACTAAATTGAATTAAATGAAAAAGTTTAGAGGGCATTCTACTAATAAAATTAAACTAATATATACTTATAATAGGATCATATAAAATGTTTGGAATTGATAAATAGAATTGAATTGTTGAATAGATCTGAAATTGGACCAAATTGAAGATAATCGGGGAAATGACAAAATTTGTTGATTAGTCCTTAAAAAGTTGTTTGTTTGTTGTCTTGGCCAGGTAAGTTCATACGGTATGTTTGTGTTAATTTTTTATGCATTTAAAATTATAATTGTAATTATATTTAATTAAAATTATAATTGTTTATAATTCAATACAAAAATATGAGATAGAGAATTAAATTGAATACGATGAATTGCAAATTGAAATAATTTTGAAATTGACCTTAAATTGGACTAAAATAAGATATTTTAGGTGATGAAGTGATGATCTGGTGAAATGAGCTGACTTGATTTTATTTAGACTGGTTGATAGTGATACTGATTAAATTGGATATATGTGAAAGTATAATATAATGTTATAATGTGAAATGAAATTGGTGTTGTTATGTGATATGCTATCATATTGAGAATTAATGATTGGTTGATGAAATTATGTAATGAAACTGAGAAACTATCACCGTATTAATTATTTGGGCAAAGTCGGATATAGTTGGTATGCCATAGGATAGGAAGAGTTTAAGGTTATACGACTACACGTCAAGGAGTGCCGAGCACCCCATTTGTCGGTTATACCGACCAATGATGGGAAAATTTATTTTTCGATTTTATCGACTAGCGCAGGGTGCAACTTATCATTTTTGGATCTATTCGATAGGTACTGGGTGTCAAATTGGTGTGTTGATTGGATTCGTGTATCCATCTGAGTCCGAGTTAGGTTAATATGGACATATATAATTTAAATGGAATAAATGATATTCAGATTGATTTGATACGATGATCTAATGATACATATACATATTGAAAATTGGTTATACAAGCCTAGGTGGCCAATATGGAAACATGATAAAACGATGAATGTGAATCGAAATTCGTGTAACGCCTCAAAATTTTAATTTCGACTTTTGATAAATTTGATATAAAATATGTATCTGCTTCAGTGGTTAAGTGTTCTGGGTGTGTATGGGAGGTCTCAAGTTCAAACCATGCCTTTGGCAAATTTTGAAAATTTTCTGAATAAAGCCCTAACCCTACTCAGCAGGCTTAAGTTTAATTGTTGGCAAAAATATATTAGAATGAGACTGCTGGTCAGGTGGTTAAGTGGAGTATTAATATGTTGGTGGTCTTGAGTTTGAATCCATGTGCGTGCAAGGGAGCTATTTTGCTATTGGTGCTGTGTAGGAGTTTGAACTGAACTAAAATGCCTAGTGGATGCGTAGTGGGAAGTGTGGGGAGAGAATTAAGGGATTTTAGTGGGTTATCAAATTATCTTCATATTATTTGTTTTTCTTCCAAATTTCGAGTTTCTCATTTTTGCAAAAAAAATTGGCGTTTGCTTTTCTTTTCCCCCTGTTGCTGAATTTTTGCTCTTTCTTCACCTTCTCTTCTTGTTTCCTTTCGTTTTCTTTTGCTTACTGATCGTTCTTTTTTTCAAACGTCTCTTTTGTGTAACGTTGGGTGCACATTCGGTAAGTTTTTGTCTCTATTAAATCTTAACATTTCTGGCTAAGTGGTTAAAGAGGGGTTTTACGCTTGGTGTTTAGGAGTTAATCAAGTGGTTGTTGATCGTCCATCGACGTCTTAAGCGTGCGAAGTTCCTGTTCTCGAGCGAGGGTAAGATTTCTGACGACTAAAGGTTATATAACTTATGGTAACTTCATTTTAGTTTCGTTAGTATCACTAAATCGGGCTTTCGTATGGCGATATTTAGGTTTTGGAACGCTCGGAGGTGTTTTTACAGCAAATAAGTAACAAGTGCGTACCCGAAACGCAGAAAATGGATTCAACGAAAAGCCAAAATTGCTTGCTGTCAAGAAATAAGAGAAATAAGAGAAAATGATGCAAAAATTTGTAGAGAAAGGAAATAAGGGTGTTATAAACTTGGAAATCAACATTTTGCACTAAAATAGTTTTGGACAGCAGCAGTAGTCTAGCTTTGAAAAATCATCAAAAATAGTGGAAATTGAGTTAGAGGTTGAATGAAATATAAAATTAAAGTTTATTAAGTCTAGTTTTTCATGGAAGAAACAATGTAAGCAATGGAATTGTAAATTATGAGATATAATAAATTTTGTGAGACGATGTTAGAATGATTTCGGGTTCTCCTGTTCTGACTTTGGAAAATCATCAAAAATTGTAAAAAAATAATAATTAGGGACTTAAACTTATATGTTTAGATCCTTAATGAGTCTATTTTTCAAGAGAAACAAACGGAAACATCATCTAAATTTCGTACTAAAAGATAAATAATTTTTAGTAAGGAAAGGTTAAAGCTGTCAAACAGCAGTGTAATAGCCCAAATTTGACCAGGCCCTTAACTAAATAAATAGAACAGAAACAAAAAAATAAATGATTATTTATTTTAAAAGTCCATTCAAAAATAAACAGTCCATGTTACAAAGCCCAAACAGTGGGCCCAAAATCAAACATCTCAGACCCATTTACCCGGATACCACCTAGTAGGCCTAAAGCTACCCAGTGGACCCACTTACAACCTTAACCCAAATACACCCGAAGCCCAGACCTAAACTAGACCCAAACAACAGAGGCTCAAAAACCTAAAATTATCAGCTAGGGTTTTCAACCCTAGCTCTTTCCCCTCGCGCCGCAACAGGTTCTGGAAGGTTCGGGGAGCGTCTGTCCAGCTCCCCAATCGAGGCCATCAGCGCTGTGACTTTGCCTCTGAAATCAGCACGCGAATCTACACCAGCCCTCGTCACCACCAAATTTCTCGCAAGTACCTGCAAAAGAAAAGGAAACACAGCAGATACGGAAAAACAAAAAAGGGAAACTAAAATAAAAGATTTCAGCAGATCACAATCAAAGATACGGTGGATACAGTGGACAAGAAATGGAAAGAAATTGAAGATTTCTTTCCCAGTTTATGTAACAAAGCGATGGCTATAAAAGCCCAAATAAAATGATGTAAGAACTTACGTTCGAAAAAAGAATACATACAGAGAGAAACAATAAAAATTTAGAGATTCAGTAAAAGAATTTGTTCTCGTACACATATATAGAGCAAGCATCTCAATCGATTGAATACACAAAGGTGAAATTTTTTAGATATATGTACATATTTACTGCAAATAATGAAAAGAGAAAGCAATACCTTTAATCGGCGTTGAAAGGCGAGGTTTTTAAACCTCCGACCATTGCATGCGGAGGAGAAAACGAGGGCGCGTGAGCGCGTACAGACCCCTAGATGGAGGTCCGGTGACCCTCCGAATACCCCTCCCCAACTCTCTTTCAGAGAATTTTTTTCTTTTTTTTCTCAAAACCGATTCAAAATGATTTAAAACTAATAGTTTGGCTTATATAGCCACAACAGAATGACGCCGTTTTAGCTTAATCCAATAAGCTTAAAACGACGTCGTATTAAGGCTAGGATCCGCACGTTGACCCGATTACTCGGGGAGGATCCACGTGTTTTTTTAGAATTGGGTTAATTACCCAATCGGTCTTTCCACCTCTTTTAATTTATAATTACGTTTTATTCTATTTTTAATTTAGCCCTAATATTTTACAATTGTTTCAATTTAGTCCCAACAGTTATTAAATCACATTCTGGGAAACGGCGCCGTTTTGGGAATAAGGCAATTTGCCCAATGAGTCCCTTTTGTTTTACGCGCGTTATAATTGGGACCTAAATTCAGTTTTATTTCTTTTGAATTCGCCCAGTAATTTTGCTGAACTTTAAATTTAGCCCTATATATTTATTTATTATATATATTTCATATATTGTTATTTGTTTTTAACCTTGCTTTTATATTATATATTGTAAGATTATTTTATCATATATATTACTATTATTTATTATTTATTATTTTTCACAAATTATTATTATTATTTTACATCATTATTTTTATATTATTATTATATTTTTACTTGTATTATATATTTATTAATTATTTATATATATTGTTTTTACATATATACTTTCATTATTTTATATTATATCTATTATATTTCTTATTTTCTATATATATTTAAATTATATTTTATTATATAACATTTATTATATATTTTTTTATTCTATATTACTTATCATTTTTTTATATATGTTATGTATATCATATATTATCTATTATATTATTTATGTTTATATTATTCATTATATTATTTAAAATTTTAAAATTTGTAAATTAAATTATATTTTTAACTCATATTATACACATATTAAATTATTATTTATTTATTTATTATGTATTATTTTACTTTAAAATGATATTTTTATATTATGTGTTATTTTATAAATTCTTTTACATACTTTTATTTTATATATTTTTTAAACCCCATATATTTATATATAATTATTATTCTTTTATAAATATTTTGTTATTATGTTTTATATATTGTATAGCAAATACTATTTTAAAATTATTATTAAATATTATGTCTTCATTTGTGCTATATGTATATTTTGTTAACAATAACTCATTTCCTTTTTTTTTATATTGCATATATCATGTGTTATATGTTATTTTATATTTATTATTTGATATTACATTTCATGAATATGTACATTGATATTGTATTACTCTTTTTGTATATCATGCATTATTTAATTATTACTTTTTTGTATATCATGCATTATTTAAGTATTACTTTGTATGTTTGTATGTTTTGTTTATTCATTCTCAATACATGCTATATATCTTTATATGCATATTGTTAATATTTGATATATATGTATATTATTTTTATATGTATGTATCTAATGCACGATCTTTATATTATTGCCATCATCTTGTTTAAATGCATGTATTATTTACCTACTACAATAATATGTTACTATGTAAGATTTGTAATGCAATACAATTCCCCACGCATCATTTTTTTTAAAAAAAACAAGGCTCCAAAGTTTTCAAAAAATATAAAGGCAATACTTGGTGTTTGGAAATTTCGAGAAAGTAGTGCCCTAACTTATTGGGTTGCAACTTTTCTCGTTGAGTTCGAATAATCAAGTACCCTTCTAAGTTTTTAAAGGTTTTCAAAATGTGAGCAACTGTCTTAGAATTGCAAAGCAATATGTCCTAACTTATTGGATGTGGCGTTTTGTTGTTTCGAGATGGAGATTTCTAAAAAGCTAACTTAGTGTCAATACTTTGATACGAGTGAACTCCAATTTACAAAATCAAGATATTTTAAAGAGGATTACATCTTAAAAATTTTAAATTCTCGACATTAAAAACACTTGATAATCAATTAGGTACCAATTTTTTGGGCATTACGAGGGTGCTAACCCTTCCTCGCATGTAACCGGCTCCCGAACCCATCTTATGATTTCGTAGACCAAAACTAATGATTTTAAAACAAAATGTTTTAAAGGTGATCCAATCACACCTAAAAAGAGAAACAAACGGAAACATCATTTAAATTTTGTACTAAGAGATAAATAATTTTTAGTAAGGAAAGGTTGAAGCTGTCAAACAGCAGAATAGAGATAATTTTGAAGATTTTACTGTACATATTTGATAAACTATAAATTCTAAAAATTTTATGGTAGAAAGATATTTGAGTCTAGTTTCAAAAACATCAAGTGGATCTTAATTTGAAATTCTGTAGCTCAAGATATAAATAATTTAGTGACAATGACTCAAGTATACAACTTTGAATGAACATATAAGTAGATAGTGAAAATATATTTTTATTAAGAATGTAGAATGGAGATGAGGAGGAGGAAAAACATATATGAATATTTAGCTAGCATAGGTTACATTAAAAATGGATCACATGGCCAAGGCCAAATTGGGCCGCGTGGGCCATACGGGCAGGCACATGGTCGTGTGAGCCCATTTTACTGAAATGTGTTTCAAGGTTTCACGAGTCGCCCAAGATGGCTGTGAACCTACTGTAGGGTCGGTAAGCACTACTTAGACCCCTAAATGTGTGAACTGAATGTATAATGTATGCCTGTTTACTGATATATTTATATATGATTACTGTTAGTTGCATATAAGTATGTCATTTACTATATGTTGCATTGCATCAAGTTGGGATATGGATATTTGTAATTTGGAAGAAGTTGGGATATGGATATGGATATTACGGTTTTGGACTTTCATGGTTTTAATCTACGAGTATTGGTTTTATTTTATTTTTATTTTTATTTTTTTATTTTTATTTGGTTAAGTTTTTTGTTGTAATTTGGACTTACGAACTTTTGGATTTGTTTTGGTTTTTATTTTCCTTACTTCTTGGATTAGTAACTGCTAGTCGTAGGACATCTCGGTTTTCAAAAGAACAAATGGTTTCTCTAAAACGCACGATTACTTAAACTGTTTTTTTTAGAGCTTCCGCAACGAGTTACGTTTTGAATAAACTGATAAAATAAGTAAAAGGTTTTTGGAACTAACAAGAGGTAAAGAATAGTAAACAAACGAAAATGGTTTTATCACGACAACACGATTTTTCAAACACCCTATCATGTGACATCGCCAGATTCGGCTATAACGTCTAGGCCGTGTTTGGGGTGTTACAATTCGTATTATGAAACGTAGTATTAATTGACATTAAATTGGCAATTGATATATATATTTGGTATAAAGATGAATTGATAAGATACGAGTATAAAGTTCATATGGTTTAATATGGATTGGATTGAGAACCAAACTTAACTCCTTAACATCTATTCCGCAATGATAATCAGCGCTTTCTAACGCCTTGAATTTCTTCTCCAACCATCTGTATCGGTCTTCCAGTTACTTTGGGAATTCCGCTCTTGCCTTTCTTACTTCCGCTGCATCATCGAGGTCAGAGTCTATAGGATTTGCCCGATTGTTTTCAGGGTTAGAACATGAGCCCATTAGGACATTTATCGGTGCTGAAGTACCAGTTTGATATTGGGGTTTGATATTGACAAACACCCTTTGTGGTGGTACTGGGGTATTTGTTAGAGTGAAACCTGGAGGGTAAGCAAGGATCTCACTGTCATCCTCAGTATTGACCATGGAACTCTTCCCTTTTTCTGGCCTTCCCATTACTAGCTGCGACAATTGGTTCATCATATTCTTTTAAGATTCCAGCATATGATCCTTCATATCCTGTTGAATCTTGGCCAACTGTTCTTGCATCTTTAATTGCAGTTGATTTTGCATTTCCTTCTGCATCTGTTCTAGTTTTTCCAACCTTTGATCCATAGCTTTATTTTTTTTCGTGCGTAGTATTGATGTTTCAGGGTAACTATAACACGATTTCTAATTAAGTAGGGTTCTTTTGTGAAATTTAATGCACATGATGCGATGTAATGCAAATGCATGAAATGAATGCAAAAAGAAAGAGAGGCATTGATTCTGAATTTAATTCCATTAGAAAAACTTTTCCAGTAAACAATTTTTTTTACATGAAATAGATTACACATGCGACCTTGCCCTCATATTCTAAACGAAGACACCAATCCGTTTCTTAAGGTCAAATCTTGTAAACTTTCAATAGATCACTAGCTCCTTTTTGCTTGATCCAGCCCATGGCCTATTACTCATTTTTCCCACGATGCTTCGTTAGCTTCTTTAAGGAAGTTGACAGCTCTGGAATAATCTTTGTCTGCTTGAATCCCCAGCTAAAGAAACAAAGTCGTGTATTCCTCCACGAACTATCAGCTTTCTCTCTCGTTGTGTTTACTTGGACCATAGTCGGGTGACCGTATTATAATCCACTTTATCAAGAAATATGTTTTCCATAAAAAAACTCTCCATTTAGCAACCGAACATAAATCAACACCTCTTTTCTATGATAATGCAATGCAATGCAATCATAAATAAAATAAAACAAAACACATCAGTACCAATACATAAATAGCAAATAGAGCACTTACTTGGGTAACTACTAGGGTTTGGAGGCCCTACCTAGGGTGGGTTCTTAAGGCTCGCTATATACGGTTTGGTTCTAAAGAAAGGGTATCTGAACTAGCGGATTCCTCTATCCTCACCCATTATAGGCTCATGTGGATCGAGTTTAGTTCAGGGGAATACATTTTCCTATGGCAATGTGAAGGTGAAAACCTCACGAAGACATAGGTACGGATGTATCCCAGAAGCAATCCACTAGCCCATGCGGAGGTGAAAACCTCACGAAGGCATAATTTCTCACTTTCACTTAAAAGGTGCGACCACAACGGTTATGCAAGATGATGCGAGGGGATATAAAAACTCGAAATGCAAAACACGAATAAAATGACAAAAGCCATGAAACCCATGAAATGCAATGAAAGGATCGTATGTTAAAAACCAAATTTTAAATTTTTGACAAAAGGACAGAAAACAATCAATTTTACGGCTTGACTCTCTTAGATGTCTCTAGTGGAGTCGCCAAGCTGTCAAAACCATTTTTTACTTTGAAAAACACGGGAATCGACTTTTTAAAATGAAAGTTGGAGTCGCCACTGATATTTTCTTTTGAGGTGTAATCGGATCACCTTGAGATTGATCATTTTAATAAAACATTTGATTTATTAAAAAAATAATTTTAGGTCTACGAAAATTGAGAAAAAGAGTTCGGGAGTCGGTTATGCACGAAGAAGGGTTAGCACCCTCATAACGGCCAAAATTGGTACCAACTGATTATTTAATGTCCTATCGTTGAAAATTTGAAAAAAAAATGTTAAAATACGATTCCTTTAAAAATGTGTGAACAATTCGAATTGGATTTTAAGATTCACTCGTTCAAAGAAATAAAATACCACATCCAGCACATTAAGACACGATATTTTAAGTCTCCAAAAACTGAGATCACCTCATAGTTTCCAGAACACGCAACGAAATCTAAAAAGCGGATCCCATTATTTGACCAAATGACGAAAATCGAAACCCAGCACGATTGGGCACGATTTCTCGAATGTCCAACATAAAACATTGCCTTGTTTTGAGGAATTTCCAAATAAGCAATTATAAAACCGGCTTCAAATGCTTTTTATTTGGTTAGGAATACCATGTGAAAACAATATGTTTAAACCATTTCGCAAATACTAATATTAACATGCTAATGAATTAAAAGCAAATTCAAAGAAATTCGAAGCAAATCAATACAAATAACATGTAACAAATTTTGAAACAGGTAAACAAGTGAATGATATGAAGGAAACGCAATTTAGAAATACCAATATGCAAACAATCAATTATATACATAAATCTTGAAATAAATAGTTTTGCATGAAGGTTTGAAATAGACCAAGAAAATAATTAAATAAAAAAACAATGTATCAATGAAATTCCAAAATAAAGGATGTGTATAAAACAAGGTAAGTGATATGCAAAATAAGATATATGTCCATTTAGGTAAAATAATATACATGAAATAAAGAAAACTTAATATAAATAAAATATATAAACACCAATAATATATGAAAATATTTGGGGATAAACAGAATATATGTATATATATCAAGGTAGGAAAATAAATATCATATAAATCCCTAAGGTATAGAACTATATAAAAGAATTTTAAAACCAATAAGTCATATAATATATCAATGAAAAAAATATACAAAATGGAAAATAAAAACTTAACAATATGTAATTAATTAAAATAGTATAAAATAAAATAATATACGAAAAAGATGGATAATAAATAAATTATAAAGAATAAAAAATATGAATTAAAAACTTAATTGAAAAAATAGGTTAAAATCAAAAGGATAATTTGTAAATAAAAAAACTGTATGACTAAAATGCAAGGCGCATAAACTAACGAGGGCCAAAAAAACAAATAAACCAAACGCCCAAAATGAAACATTTAAGCGTGGACTGATTTGTAACGGAGCGCAAATTCCAGGGACAATTTAAAAGAGTAAAAAAAACATAAATAGGGCTCACTTGAATGTTAGTGCGAAAGAGGGGGACTAATTGCGCAAATCCCTCATTCATAGCCAAAACACGCGGTCAAACTCTTCCTCCCTCCAAATGCTATTTCATTTTATTACTTAAAACCTGCTTTAAAATTTTGCTTTAAAGAACTTTTTAACTTTTGTTTTTTTTTTAAAGAAAGAAAACCCTAAATGCCTTGCACATTCTCTCATCTCTCTCACTCTCACTTTATTCTCCAGTCGAAAGGCTCATTTCAAGCCCTCAACCTGTAACGCCCCCACGCCCGAAACCGTCGCCGGAGTCGAGCTTGAGGAGTTACCGAACATAATTTATCAAATTAAGAACTTCAAATCATTTGTTTCTACATTCACAGCTTTCTAGCTACCCGCATCACAGTTACAAGAAAAATAATATCTCGAGTTAAAAAACTTGAAATCAAGATCCGTAAATTTTCCCTAAATCTAGACTCATATATCTATTTACTAATTTTTTTCTAGAATTTTTTGTTGGGCCAATTAGTACAGTTTATTAGTTAAATTCTCCCCTGTTTCAGGGTTCGACTGCTCTGACATCTGTGTATTACGAATCAGATATCTCTCTATAAAGAATTTCAATGACTACAAAGTTTGTTTCTATTAAAACTAGGCTCAATAAGGAATATTTACATATAAAGAATGACTTCTAATTATTTTTTTACAATTTATTATGAATTTTTAAAGTCAGAACAGAGGATCCAGAAATTACTCTGGCCCTGTTTCACAAGGTTTCAAATATCTCATAAAGTATAATTTATATGTCTGTTTTTTTTATCCATATGAAAATAGACTCATTAAGCTTCAATTTCATAACTTGCTCATCATTTAATTCCATTTATAATATTTTTAGTGATTTTTCAAATTCATGTCATTGCTGCAGCAATATTCTGTTTTAAGACAAATTTCATCTTTTCATGAGTTGTTATGAACTAGATAACCCATTAAACTTCCATGATCTCAAGCATGATCTAAATTTAACCATCACCATGACTTATCAATGTCAAACATTTTCTCAACCAATCATGGCCATATCATAAAATTATTTACACAAAATAAGTATATTGCTATACATGCCATACTTAAGTTTTACAAGCCATTTACCCAGATGAAAGTCCTTTGGATAGTGTGATCGAACCTTCGACCCGTCCCGATTCCCGAGCTGGCTTGTTCAAAAATACAGTAAATAAAGAGGAGGGAGTAAGCATAAATGTTTAGTAAGTTCATATGTAAATAACAAGTAACATAACAATACAAATATACCAAACAACTTTAGCATGGTATCACCAAAACATATATCACATTTCTAAACATCATTCATCATCTTACCACCTTATCATTGTTGTATCTATTTTCAACCCGAGGGTTAAGAAAATACCTGTCCAAAGTGTCCATTTCACAACACTTACCAAAACGTCGCTTGCACCTTAAGTGTTCTTCCATTTCACTAGAAATTTCACCCGTTGAACACATCGGAATACAACTCGGATACACGGATAATTTGCACATAAGTGCCTCATATGTAATCAAGAAATCATGTAACCCGCCCCTTAGTGAACTCGGACTCAACTCAACGAGCTCAGGCGTTCGCATCCATAAGTGAACTCAGACTCAACTCAATGAGTTCGGATGCCTAGTTACATCTCACGAACTCGGACTCAACTCAACGAGTTCGGATGCTCAACCATCCTAGTGACATGTCACTTGTATCCTAATCTATTCCTAAGGTTCAAACGGGCTTTTTCCCTCGATCTCACATTTGTCGTCTTCCATGGAATATCGGAACCGATACTCGGTAGCAATTCATATTTATCAAGTAGTAAACATAATTTGCATATTACTCAACATTAACCACAAAGCATAATATTGCACGATTAAAAATCAGCGTATCATATAATTAACATCAATAACTTAAAAATAACAATTATGCTACATTATTTACACATGAACTTACCTTGGTACCAAAATATAAAGATTTTGCAATTTAGTCCACAATCTTTTCTTTTCCTCGATCGTGACTTGAATCTCGTTTCTCTTTATCTATAATGCCAAATTAATCTTATTTAATACATACATTCATCAAAACAGCATTTAATACGAACTTTGGAAAAATTACACTTTTGCCCCTAAACTTTTGCATAATTACACTTTTTCCCCTAGGCTCGGGAATTAAACTTTATTCCTTATTCTTATGTTTTATAACATGCTGATCATTTTTCCCTTCTATGGCAACATCAAATTCTTACTCTAACATATACTTGTGACTATTAGGTATTTTTGCCGATTAAGCCCTTTTACTCGTTTTCACTCAAAACCGAGTAGCACAAGTTGTCTAACATAATTTAAAACCCCATATTCTATCATAAAACATCAAAATACACAAATTTCACCTATGGGTATTTTTCCAAATATAAACCCTAGGTTGAATTATTGCTAATATAAGCTTAATCGAGCTACCGGGATTCCAAAAACGTAAAGAACATTAAAAAGGGGGCTTGGAATCACTTACTATGGAGCTTGGAAGCTTGGAACAAACCCTAACTATGGAGAACCCTTTAAATTTCGGCCTAATGAAGAAGATGGACAAAAATTGACTTTTAATTTTGTTTTTAATTCATTTTAATAACTAAATGACCAAAATGCCTTTACTACTAAACTTTCCAAAAATTCCATCCATGTCCAATTTTTGTCCATAGACTTAGAAATTGGTCAAATTGTTATTTAAGACCTCCTAATTAATATTTCAATGCAATTTCATACTAAAAACTTCTAGAATGCAAATTTTTCAACTTATTCGATTTAGTCCCTACTTTCAATTTAAGCACTTTAGGCATAGAATTTCATCACGAAATTTTCACACAATCATGCAATCATATCATATTCATCAAAATAATTATAAAATAATTATTTTTATCTCGGATTTGTGGTCACGAAACCACTATTCCGATTAAGCCCTAATTCAGGATATTACACAACCACTCCCAAAATTTGATTGTGACCAACGGAGCAAGGCCCTCTGACGGCATGGACGCGATATAACTTCGGTAAGCCTCTCGTTCTCTCTTATATCTCGTATTTGTGTCGAATGAAAAAAAGAAAAACAGAATAAAATTGCAATAAATAATCACCTTTGAAGTATTCTTGGTTGCTTTCTACTGATCTTCGTGTATATTTTGTATTATAACTCATATTTTGTTTCTGTTGAAAAGAAGGGAAAAAAAGGTCCTTTTACAAATAAAATTCGAAGGCTTTATAGCCAAAATACAAACAGTTTCCTGCTGTTTCTTTGCTCACGTCGCAGGTCACGAAGACGTGGAGGAAGAACGGGCATGGGGCGTACTACACGCGAGCTGGGGCAGACGTGCGAGTGGAGTGTGTGGACTGCTGGTGGCTGCGTTTGTGCGGCAAATGGAATCTCCAAAAACCTGAGCCTATCGGGCTTGTTTAATTTGGGTCTATATTTTGGGGCCAAAATTGTATTTCGGGCTATCCCCTTCAAAATTTGTAATGGACAATTTTAATTGATACGGGCCGGGCAAAATTTCGGCCTTACAATTAACTTTTCATCTTTTTCATTTGCTTTTTCATCACCAAAACCAACCTTCAAAACCACAATTGTTAAGCTTCTTTAAGTTCGTCCAGCAGAACTTTTTGCATGTAAGTTGATTTCAATTTTGTTTTTAGTAATTTTTATGTTTTTGAAATTGTTGTAGCTTAAATCTAGCTAACTCAGGGACCAATTTGTAAAATTGTAATTTTCCATTGATGTTTTTTAAGTGTTTATGAAGCTGAATGAAAGATTTCTAAATTTGGCTGTCAAATAGGATTATTTTGTAAAATGAATTTGGTTAGTTTTAAGTTTAGAGACTAAATTGATAAAATAAAAAATTTAGCATGAAATTATTATGAAATTTCAATAATTATGGGTTGTAGATGAATAAGTGAAAACTCGGCTAGCATATTTTGGGCTTAATTGTGATAATTGTGTAAGTTTCAGGTTTAGGGACTAAATTGAATAAAAGGTAAAAGTTTAGGGTAAAAGTGTAAAATATTGGTAAAAGGTCAAATACATGAATTTAAATATTTTAATTTATTTTAATTGGTTAATTGAGCTAAATTATTATATATAGATCAAGAAACGAATCAATCGGTTGATAATTGCGGGAAAGAAAAAGTTGTTGAGTAATTGTCGTCGAGGTGTTGGTAGCTACTGCATTTAGGTAAGTTCATATTGGATTTTTTATGCTTACCGATGTTCTTAATTCTAATCATATAGGTGTATATGTATGTGTGACTGATGATCATGGTTAATTGAGGTAGTTTGAATATGGAAACAAAGGCTTGAGTAATAAAGAATAGCAATGGTACTTGTGTTTTATTATTCTATAGAATGTTTGTAATCAAGTTGAACATGATAAATGATTATAATCATGAAAAGATTAAGGTATACAAGTTAAGGTTCATGTGAAATCAGTGAATAGTTAGGATACAAATGACATGTAATTGGGGTGTACTATGTACTGGTGATTACAGATTACAGTTTCCAGGTACTATGTACCAGTGATACAATTTCAAGACACTCTGTGCCTATGATATATTTCTAGGTACTATGTACTGGTAGTGGTTACCATACCGGTAGCTGGAATCTAGCATTTGTTACAGATTCTTATCAGCTTGTGTGAGCAGCATTATGTAATTGTTAATGTCCTGACAATCAACTTGTGTAAGCATTATTTCACGTATATCCAAAGTTAATTTGCTATAGTTCTCCGGAAAAAAACAATTAATGAAATGTTTAGAAATGGATCTCATGGCATGAATAGTTGTATATTTATGTTGTGGTGAATTGGCATATGAAGTGTGTGACTTGGGATCTTGTTATGTTATATGTACATGTCTAACCATGTGGTATGATAGGGAATGTGAAACAAGACATGGAATTCTAGTTATGTTAAGTTCGAATTGTATGATTTAAATAACATGTGTGTGATGTTTTAACTATACGAGCTTCATATAAATTTATCTTATTTCATTTTCTTCCTTATAGATTGTCGAATTCGTACTGGGAATTGAATTATATATATATATATATATATATGAAATAAGCATGCATCTCAATCAATCAAAAAATATATATATATTATATAACCGAAACATTTATATGAATTAAGCATACATCTCATACATTGAATCAATCAGAACATGCATATATTATATATTTATATATAATTGAAACATACATATAAATTAAGCATGCATCTTGAGTCAATAAAAAACATGCATATATTATATATTTATTATAATCGAAACATGAAATCAATTTTTATACTGTCAACCTATTATTATTATTATTATTATTATTATTAAACTAAATGCCAAGAATATGTATAGAATTTGCAAATAGAAATTGAAACACAGGACCGATGTACGAAAGTTGAAACTAAATCCTTGAACTCGGTGAAGTAGAATTATACAAATATTCTAAACTCTAAAATTTTTAATAAAAATTCAAGGTAATTAAGATTTAATTTTTTAAAATATAAACCTTACTATATATATCTGAAATATTAAACTCATAAAGTTTTATGAATCAATCATTTAAAAAAATTTAATTAATTCTCATTGATTCGATATGACTAGGCTTGGATGTCATTTGTTAGAATAGTTAAAATCTTGATTCAAAATTTAATAAATTAGGATTTGTTATGTAAAATCATCAAGAATAAATTATGAATAACACTAGATGTAAAAACGTACATGAATCCATCGATTCCTTGTATTTTTTTGGATCTTACGGTTTTTATCTTCCAAATTAGTATATAAAAAATTCAGAAAAAATTTACTCTCTTTTTTAAAAATAGGATATTAGAAAAGTTACCTTGTGTGTATATAACTTTTGCACATTAAGCCTAATTTTTAATCAACTCATCATTAATTAAAAATTAGTTACTAGAGTATCTACACATATTTGACCCATACTTTATTTAATAATTAAAATCCAATAAAACTTAACCAAATTAGATCACTTTTAATTCGGACTAATTTATTATGATAGTAAATATATGTGATGTCTATATTTTTTTAACATTTAGAATGCTAGAAGCATGTATAAATTATAGGGAAATTGTTTGGTACGTTTGCATAAATATTTATTGAATTTATTTGAACATATGTATTACTATAGAAGGATTATTCAATTTGTTATGATTATTGTTAAAACTCGTGAAGAGATCTAAACATATTTTTTTAAAATTCTTAAAAAGTTAGTATTGAAGATTAAATAAGTAGAATATGAAATATAATGAGATGTTATACTATTCTTTAATTGTAATTTTGTCCCGTTCAATTTTAATCTGTTTTATTATTATAAAGCGAATATGTATTACGATAGAACTTTAATACGTATTATTTATATTTTCATCTCTATAAATATAGATTTATATCTTTATCTTGGATATCACTTATAGAAATGTGGGAAATATTGTTAATGATAAATGAAATACAGACTTCCTTTAATTTTATAATATATTAAACCGTAAATATCGCCCACCAAACAAGAACTCAAGTCAGAAGAAAGAAGTGTGTTCTATCAACCAATCAGAACCCCAAGTTATAGTTAAATCCAATTTTTCCTCACGTTCTTTTTCCTGTTTTTCCCCAATCCCAAATGCTTGAATTGACCCGTCGTTGTTTGATTTTCATACCAACTCAACTCACCCCCTTTTTTTTTGTCAACCTTAGGCAATACCTAATCAAACCAAACGCCTCCTTTACCCTTTTTTTGGAAAAGGAAAACCAATTCAAGCTCACGCTCTATTTCTCCCTTTAATTTGGGTTTTTGGGTTTTAATCTTTTAGGGGGGTTTAGATCGTGTGCTTTTTTTCAGTTTCTCAAAACCATGGCGATTTCTTCGACTTTTTCCGCTGCTAAATTGGATAGTTTGTTGATGAATTATTGTTCATCGTCTTCGGCTTCTTTTTCTGGGGCTTATTTTCCGTATCAACAACAAATGAAGGTCTTTCCCAGGCCTAATTATGGAAATAAAGGTATGCTTTCGAGGAATGGGGGAGTTAGATGTGAAGCTGCCGAATTCAACGCCGCTTTGGGACCCCAAAAAATCGATCCTTCTAAGGCTTCTGCACTCTCAGCTCTTCAACAACTCAAGACATCTGCAGCTGACAGTACGTTTATCTTCAATTGTTATTTAATCCGTTTGTTGTTTAATTTGATTTCACTAAAAAGTTTCAAATTTTTTTATGAAGCAGACATGTTTGACTTGTTAATTAATTTTTAGATATTAGAGCAATAATTTACAAGGAACGTCTAGTTAATTGAGATTAAGAAACGCCTCCAAAATAAATCATTAGATTCTTGTATTTGGTGTATTTATATGGTTTTACGGAGGAAAAAAAAGAGTCAACTATGCCTTGAATGTAGAGCCTAATCCTTACTTAATATGTACATTTGAATTGCATGCTAGTTCCATTAGTTTTGGTTTTGAAGATTAGGAAGGAAAGTGTCTCCATGAACATGGCTAATTGGCATCATTTTATGCCTTTAATGTCTGAGAACTACTAGATTTTAAGCAACCAACAGTTACATATGATGTCCATCTTATGTATAGAATTCAAAATATTTAAGGCGTTCTATGAATTTTAGTCAAAATTACGATGGATAATCCTTTTTGCAAAAGCATACATGCCATTGGGTAATTTTCTTTTTATGACTATTTTACCGAAAATCTTGCGTTTGGTCCATGCCAGGATATACCAAGGAAAGGAGCAGCATTGTTGTCATAGGGCTCAGTGTTCACACTGCACCCGTGGAGATGCGTGAGAAACTCGCCATCCCAGAAGCAGAAATGCCACGAGCCATCGGAGTGTTATGTGGTTTGAATCATATAGAAGAGGCTGCTGTTCTTAGCACCTGCAACAGGATGGAAATATATGTTGTGGCTCTTTCCCAACATCGTGGAGTCAAAGAAGTTACGGAATGGATGTCAAAGGTACATTACTCGTTGGCCTTTGTTGTTTTGTCGTATTTACCTAAGTTAGTTTCATTAATCAATTTTATGTGAAAATTTCAAGGCAGAAGTTTTAGCTAATTACCATTTGGTTTGCAGACTAGTGGCATCCCAGTCTCAGAGATTTGTGAGCATCGATTTTTGTTGTACAACAAGGATGCTACCCAGCACCTCTTTGAAGTATCGGCTGGTCTTGATTCTCTTGTTCTTGGAGAGGGTCAAATTCTTGCACAAGTTAGACAAGTTGTCAAGGCTGGAGAAGGTGTTCTTGGCTTCGGAAGGAACATTAGTGGGTTGTTCAAGCATGCAATTACTGTGGGGAAGCGTGTTAGAACCGAGACTGATATTGCTGCAGGAGCTGTTTCTGTGAGCTCCGCTGCTGTTGAACTGGCTTTCATGAAGCTTCCTGAATCATCACACACTACTGCTCGAATGTTGGTTGTTGGAGCTGGAAAGATGGGAAAGCTTGTGATCAAACACTTGGTGGCAAAAGGTTGCACCAAAATGGTTGTCGTTAACCGAAGTGAAGAGAAAGTTGCAGCAATTCGTGAAGAGATGAAAGGTGTTGAGATTATTTACAGACCCTTTACGGACATGCTTGCTTGTTCAGCCGAAGCTGATGTGATCTTCACTAGTACAGCATCTGAAACGCCTCTGTTTTCAAAAGAGCATGTGAAGGATCTTCCCCCAGTTAGTTCTGAAGTCGGTGGTCTGAGGCTCTTCATCGATATCTCTGTTCCACGAAACGTGGGATCCTGTGTCACAGATGTTGAAGGTGCACAAGTATACAATGTTGATGACCTGAAAGAGGTTGTAGCTGCTAATAAAGAGGACCGGCTTCGAAAAGCAATGGAAGCTCAGGCCATTATTACTGAGGAATTGAAACAGTTTGAAGCATGGAGGGATTCACTGGAAACTGTTCCTACAATAAAGAAGTTGAGAGCATATGCCGATAGAATTAGACTTGCAGAGTTAGAGAAATGCTTATCAAAGATGGGTGAAGATATCCCAAAGAAAACAAGGAAGGCAGTCGACGATCTCAGCCGTGGTATCGTCAATAAACTTCTCCACGGTCCAATGCAGCACCTGAGATGTGATGGTAATGATAGTCGAACCCTTAACGAGGCCCTTGAGAACATGAATGCGCTTAACAGAATGTTTGGGCTGGAGTCAGATTTGTCACTTGTTGAACAAAAAATTAGAGCCAAGGTAGAACAAAGCCAAAAGTAGGAATTGAATGCAGAATCTCTCACCCTACAATCAACTACACTTCCTTGCAATCGAATAAGTGGTCAGTTGTAACGTAGTAGCTAATCAATTTGAGGTCCTTGTGGGGGCATCTTTCAATTCATTTATTGGTGTAAAACACCATTGCTTGACTCTGATTTGGCTTCACCATTTCTACAATGGTTTTTTAGAGGTCTTTCGGCTATATAGATTGCAGCATGAGGTAAGCTTGAACCCTGTATGGGTTCATCAGTAGAATTTTATTGATATCAAGGGGAACAATATTAATCATTGTAATTAATTTACTACTTATTTTATAGTGCTGGAATTTTCTACAAATGTATTTATTGCGTTTTTTTTAAAATTTGTTTGTGAAAGTAAATTCAGTTATTCATTCAAATACGAAGTTCTTTATGGAATCCATGCCTATTTTTGACCTTGTTTATTTACTTCATGAGCTTCTTTGTCATGTTGGATACAAATAATTTTAAGCTTTGATAAACTGGAATTGGAGTGCCTGGGAAATATCTCAGCACCTTCCTTCCTCTTGCTTTTCCATTAGATTAGTCATCATTTGGTGTCATATCAAAAGGGTTTTCACCAGTAGTCAGAGAAGACAACCTGATTTATTCAACCATTTGGTGGTAAAAACAACAGTAAATTTTAACCCTTTAATAATTACATCTCTTTTATATAGTTTTCATAGCATTTTTGTTGGCTTCAGACAGAATTGGTTGCAGGATCCCAAAAAATCTGCTCACATTCACCTCAATCTTCTCCATTTTTGGATCTTTTCTCTCCAATTTGTGAACAAAAAATAGGGATACATGTTCAATTTTGTTTTTCAATATGTTTGAAGAGTAATACCAACTTTCTATATTTTTGTTCCTGCTTTGTCAACAATGGTGTGGTTACCTTTTGTTCCATGCTTTAGATCTTTTGATTGGGAAAAAAACAAACCCCTAAGATTCCTTCATTTGTCCATAGCTTGCAAATGGAACCAGTGAGATAAAAAGCCAAAAAGGTAACCCGAATAATAGAGAATGGATAAAATAAAAATAAAAATAAACATTTTATTAATAGTTAAAATACATTTATTTTCTTTATTTAAAAAAAAATGAGATCCTTTCTCTTAAAAATTCTATCTCTTTTTACAATTGACGCGGCTAAGAGAATAACTAAACAGTTATATGTGGAGGTAGTACCTTATGTAACCCATTTTAATATGTAGGATCAATTTTTATTGCTTTTTAATTTAATATATATGGATTAATTTACTCATTTGTTTTAATAGAGGGAGCAAAAAATAATAGAAAAAAATAATTAAAATATGAATATTAAATTCAGATGTTTTTCATATAATTATGTGTATCTAAAAAGATATTTAACACGAATACCTCAAAAAAAGAAAAAAAAAGAGCAAACATGCTATTTCTTGCTGAAATGATTACAAATGGTAATGTCTTTCAAGGCCCTTAAATGGATTTTCTGAAGGCAACTTCACTGAATGATTTTATGGAAGAAAATGAGAAATTCAGCAGAAAGTTGTTTAGTATTGTTCCTAAACACATCTTCCACCATAGCCAGCATTTCTAAATAATGCCTTCTTTATATCTTCACACTTCATTAATGTTGTCTGTTCCAGATCCTGAAATAAATATCAAAATATATTTGTAATGATTAAAAACGAAATTAAAACCAAAAACCCAAACAATTTTGTTACCTCAGAGCAAGAAGCATGCATTGCAAAATCATTGAAACAACTAATGACACATTGTTGAATCTCAAGCCCCGATGCTTCCATTGTTGATACGGTTGATAACAACAATCCTGGATCCCCTCTGCAACAAATCTCTATCCTTGTATCCCCATTTCTTCTTTCAACCTCAAACTGCAACGAAACACGTTTCGAAAATCACATTTCAAACCAAATACACTTTTTGATAACAATGATAAACAATATCAAATTTTTCAAAAGCTTTTCTTCATAGCACTTTTCAAAAACAATCTTAATCATAGGTTTGATAAGAATTTTAAAAATATTACCTTGGGTGTATTTCTCACTATCATTTCATTTGGTTTTTCACCCTTGAAAATGTGATCCATGTTTGAACCTGCTTCAACTTCTTGCTGCAAACTTTTGATCCTCTCCAAGAGCTCTTTGGTATAATCTATGGTATCCCCAAGTATGGATGTACGGTCCATCTGTTGAAGAGACAAAAAATGGGAAATAAAACCAGTAATAAGAGGCTTGAAATCTGAATTTTTGCAGTAAATTACCTTGCTTATCTTAGGCACAATGGATCTTAACATCAAAAGACGATCGTTTAGCCTTTTTCGTCTCCTTCTTTCAGCCATCAGATTCTTTGAAGGCTGCCTTTCCAACTTTTTAGCTGGATTGTCGGGGTGAGGTGATTGAACAGGCTCGGTTTTGCAAGTAGCTTTAACATCCAACTTGTGAAGTTGATGTACAAGGAATCTGGATTCTTGGTCATCATGTTGTTGTTGGAGTGGGAATGATGGTGTATCAAATGTGTTGCTTTGTGAAGAGAATTCATCAACAAAGGGACAGTAGATTGGATTGAAGTTGTAAGTATAATCTTGGTGAAATGGCAATGGAAGAAAGGTAGATGAAGGTTTGTGATCATCAAAGTTCCAGGTGCCATTAGAGAAAATCCCACTCATATCTGTTGGATTTGTGTCCCAATTCTCTCCTCTCACACCTAATAATTCTTCGAACAAACCTTCTTCATTGATCTCCATCTCTTTGCTTCGTGTAGGGAATGCTATTATTAGGCGATGCCTTGAGAGAATGAAAGTCTCACCATTGTTATTAAAGTGGGAAAATAAAATACTATATATTCATATATTATGAAACCATGTTACATGTAATTAGCCCTCACAGGCCTGGAATCTGCTTTTCTCATTTGAAGGGTGATCTTGTCTTTTTCTTACCGCCATAAATCTATCTCATCCAAAATATTAAGATATGATTTCAATTACGATTTACGTCATGAAAAATGATTTATATAAAGATTTCTGCCTTAAAAAATAACAAAACTAAATTAGGATTTTCCTTAGCAGTTGACAGGTTTGATCATTAATGAGGTTAACGGTAAGCACTAGAAGACGTCACGTGAAAGAATACTAACGTGGTTAGTCAAAATTTTAAAAAATAAAATAAAAATATATACATTCAAAATGAATCTAGAAAAATGGTTATCCAAATTTATTTGAATCTAAATAATAAGTGTAGAATTATAAATTTTTTTTTAAAATTATAAAAAATATTAATAATTACTAAATAAAATATTATAAAACTAAAATAAAGAAAAAAATTCAAAAAAATATTAATAATTTATAAAAATTTAATAAAATGAACATATAAAATAAACGTTGTGCAAATTATAAAGAAAATTATAGATGATAGAAAATATTAACAATTATTAAAAAAAAAATCTTAATTTCAAACACCAAAAAATCTGGAAGACTCCCTTTTATGGCCCAAAAGTGAAATTGATAAATAGATATAAACAGAATATTAAAAATTTATATACAAAAATGAGATAGTAAATTTATGAAGTAATGATAACGTGGGTTTTATCAAAATAATGTTATTTGGCTTATGTGGATTTAATGAGGATTACAACAATTTGAGACAATATTGCTTTAACTAATAATTTCACATTTTCTAAAAACAAGTAAGATTTGATAAGCCAAAGAAAAATCTCCTTTCTGGTTCATGGAAATGTTTGATGAAAATTTAGTCAGTAATTGAAGGAGTTTATATCGCAATTAAAAATTACCCTAATGAGATATGACATTACCAATGACGTTTGCCATTTTTGACTTCTATTCTTGCATTATTTCGAGATTGACTAGCAAATATGGGATAATTTTTACATGGGTTTGTTTATATGTCACATTCTTCATCTTTAAGAAGGTGATTTAAGAATTTGGATATTTTCAAATTTTGTATTTATGTGCTAGAAATCACAATATTGAAATGTGTTTTAAATCATAAAATATACCTATTTGAAATTAATTAAAAATAACACATAAAATATGTACAATATTAAAAACATAAAAAAAAGAAGAAGATTAAATTGTGTTATTAGAACGAAATTTAAACTCATAAACATATCATATTAAGAATACTAATTGAGTGCAATTATTCATCATGGTGTTGTTATCAATCTTGAGTTAACTTATAACACCAACTCAGTTAACATTTTTATTAATAACAAACTCTGTCACACATTTGTGGATGTGGAAACCACAAATTTGTTTTTAATGAAATGTATGATTTAAAATTAATTAATAATAACATATGAAATATACATGGCACCAACTCAATCTACAACATTATTAACATATACAACCGATGGAGGTAATAAATTGTGCATATTAAAAATAAAAAAATATTTAAAATGAAACTTTGGTTGAGTGATCATTTTGAGGTTTTACTAATTCAATTGACATAGGTTTAAATCTTATTATATGCATATTTTTATTGGTTTTTATCAAATAAAAAGACTAAAGTACCCTCAAATAATATAACTTATTTTAATTATGAAAGGGTTTTTTCGTAATTGGATTAATAAAACCTTAAATTTACCACTCAACTAAAGTTTTATTTTGATTTTTTTTATGTATTTTTCATGTGTAATTATTGTTAGTTAGTGTCAAGCCATAGTGGTTTCCACACACATACATGTATGATAAGATTTCTAGTATTAAAATAAAAATATATAAAAAATATCAAAATGAAACTTTAGTTGAATGGTAAGTTTGAGGTTTTACTAATTAAATTGACAAGGGTTTAAATTTTATCATATGTATATCTTTATTGGTTTTTGTTAACATTAAAAGACTAAAATACCCTTAATATAACTTATTATAATTACAAAAGATCATCTTTGTAATTTACTTAACTGAGTTGGTGTTTGATTGGCTCGTGAAACCAACTCAATCAGGGACTTAAATAGAATAAAAATATAGATATACAACTGATGAATGTAATAAACTGTGTATATTAAAATAAAAATGTATAAAAGATACAAAACTTTAGTTGAGTGGTAAATTAAAGATTTTACTAAGGCATTTGACGTAGATTCAAAATCTCATGTGCGTATTTTTTATTGGTTTTTTTAAAGCAAAAAGACTAAAATATGCTCGAACAATGTAACTCATTTTAAATACAAAAAGATATTTTTGTACTTTCCCTAACTAAGTTGGTGTTCGGTTGGCTCATAACACCTACTTAGTCAAGAGGTTAATTAATAGCATAGATATACACAATCGATGAAAATAATAAAATGTGTATAATAAAATTGAAATATATACAAGTTTTAAAAAAAGTCAAAATTTGTTATTAGATCCTGTACTTTGTGTAAGTTGTGGATTTCTATACTTTTTCAATTTTTGAAAATTTTAGTATTGACCAAATGGTTGTAATTACATTTGTTTGGTTAAATTATGCTATTAGTCTTATATTATGTGTGAAGTTAGAGAAATAATCCATGTTCTCCAACTAGATTATTCTTAGTCATTATGGTTTTTTAATTTCAAAATTTTAGTCTTAATGCAAACAGTAATTGTTAAACCTATTAACTGATTTTTTTTTGTGAGTAATATGTGAAAATAACAAGCTGACATAGCATTATATAAGTAATAATATGTTTGATGCATCAAAATTTAAAAATAATAGAACTTAACTTAATGAACTGAACAATTATCATTTGACTAGGACTAAAAGTTTCAAATTCTAAAAGTATAAAGATTGAAAATGACCAAATTAAAGTGAATGTACTAAATCCACAACTAACACAAAGTATAGGGTCTACTAGCAGAATTTAACCCTTAAAAAAAGTTTTAATTAGGTGTTAAATTAAATGTTTTAGTAATACAATTGAAGTGAGATCAAATCACTAAAATATCCTCCTTATTGTAAAAATAAAAGGACAACTCCATATTTTACTTAACTGGATTAACTTAATAATAATAGTATATATTATGAGAGTGGCATAAACAAATGCGATATGGAAATTTCTAATTATTTTTAGGTTTGAATTATGACGGCGAAGCCCAACATATAGCTAGAGGTTATTTATTTATTTATTAAAATAATATAAAAATTAAATTAAAATATAATGAGTTTGGGTGTGGGCGATAATTGTTAAAGATGTCATTAACGTGGGCAGGAAGGGAAGATATTTTGGAGTATTTTTATTTAGGGATTTGATTTAGTCTTTGTTCTCAGTATTTTTTAAATATAGTTTACATCTTTTAATTCCTTTGGTTAAAATTTAATATATTAATTATACAATAATTCTTTAAAAAAAATCAATTAAATTCCTACAAACTAAAATTTATAAGGAAGTCGACAAAAAAGATTAGAGAATTAATAAATGTCTCATGAAAATATAATAAAATATTAAGAAAAACATATAATAACTTATAAAAAAAAATGATCAATACTAACTTTCCAAATACAAAAAAAGAAAAAAAAAATCAGCATGGAATAATAATAAGATTTTGCTTGTCGTCAAAAAGGAAGTGTTGAATGGTGAACCCCTCTATAGTTTCATCACGTGCACTTCTAATAGTGGCATGTGCATCATATACCCACGTTTAACTAACTGATCCGGATGGCAGCTCCCTACAACGACATACACTTACCCAACACTCTACTCAATCCTATTCTTCCATTCTTCACGCACCCTAAACAATAATTTTCTTTTCTTTTTTTAAAAAATTACTTATATTGTTTTATTTTAATATTTAATATTTAATAATTTTATATATTTTTTATTTATGAAAACTTTCTATATACTCATCTTAACATTATTTCAATATTTATATTAGAGTAGTATTATATATTTAGTATACATTTATTTTTTTAATGTGTTCTAAATACAAAAATAACATAATATAAAGTATTATAAATTTAAAACGGGTCGGATTGGGTCGAGCTCAAGCCTTAATGTTTAAGATCGAACCCAACTCATATTTTAAATGGGCTTAATTTTTTCCAATCTCATTTTTCGGGCCTAATATTTTTGCCTAAACTCTCTAAAATTTTGGCCAAGCCTTCGAGCTTAGGCAGGTAGCCCAACAAATGAACAGGTCTAAACATAACAGCATGCATGAAAATTTACATGTACTTCATGTTAATTTTTAATTTTTTTGATATATTTTTATAATTATTAAATTATTTATTGACGTGACATATAATATAAATAATGAATGTTAGCTTAAAGTACATATAAACTATCACGATAATTGTCATGTCAATATTGTTAAAAAAATAATGTTTTAGTTAGTATTTCTGGTAAGAAAACGATTTGACTTTTTTTGATAGGTTAATGATCAAATTTAATTAAAAAAAATGCCAAAGTGATAAAATATGTAAATGTTGAGATTTAAATTTATCATTATATTTAAAAATACCAGCCTTTTATTTTTTTTAGTTTAATTAAATTAACTAATTAAATAAAGTTTTTATAGTAATAGAAAATAAAGTTTAAGCTATTATGAAATAAATAAAAGAGAAAGTAAAATATTAAGAAATAGGAGGGCAAAAAAGAACTTATTTTCATTAATCAACGAGAATGTTTATAAAGCTTCTCTAAAGTCTAGATTTATAGACGTAAGTAGTATACATGATATAAAACTCTTACTTCTAATGCATATTAGAGTCCTAAGTATATCAAACTTATCTTAATATTGATGGACATCCACTTAATGATAACATATTCATAATACTTCCCCTTATATGTCCATTGGTAGATAATATGCCTCCTTAAAACTTTACTAAGATAAAAACCCTATGGGAAAAAAAATTAGTGAAAGAAAATTAATACACATATCTATAATACGTATAATATGTTGCCTCATTAAAAACCTTACTAAGAAAACCCAATGGGACAAAACCTCAATTAAGCAAAAAAGAGTACAACACATATTTATTCCAGCTCATAACAATATCACAGGATATCACAAATTCTTTGTATTGCAATCTTGAATACTAGCTTTTCAAATGATCGCTTGAACTGATTTGCTAAACATTTATTTCATCATTCTTCTGAATGTCATGAGTGAAGAACTTTGGGGAAATATATTGAACAATTTCTCGAAATTTTTTTATATGTTTCCAACATTCTAAATCCTTCAAGGATTTTAATATAAACTTTGCTATATGTCAAATTTTTAATGAACTGACAGACTAATGACATATCTAAAGGTTTGTTACATCCACCACAAAAGAAAATTATATTTTTTCATGATCAATGTCAGGACTTAGAGAAAAAATTCACTTTTCTTATTTCATTTTTGCAAAACTTACTCATTTGTACCCCACTGGCTTTATACCTTTAAATGTTTGGATTGATGGTCCAAAAGCTTCTCGAATTCAATTCTACTTGAATTGCGTCTTTCTATTTTGGTCAATCTATTCTAAGTTTATATTTCTCAACAAATTTATTCAAGATCCTCATTTTCTTTCATTATCTAAATAATAATATTGCATGCAAATTCGTTGTCTCAATAACTTTTTAGTTTTCACAGTTTTATATTTTATCGTATTGACATAACTTATCGGGATCTCTTTATTTTCACTATTTTCATCTTCAATTTCAAGTACCTGAATCTCTTTTGGAGTTTTAATAATTAGTTATGTCTTAGGTCTCTCCATGAGCACTGCCTTCACAATATGACCATTTAGATTATTATTTTCTTTTTACAAGAATTTTCATCTTTGAAATCAATCGAACTACCATACCTCAGGCATGCATTACCTTCAATTAGGCTAACAAGTTATCCTACTAGGGCTTCAATTCAAATAAAAAAAATTAGCTCGTATATAACACTTAGTTTAGCTACTAATTGGAGGCATTTAATAATTAATTTTGCTAAACCATTTATATGTATAAACAACATGCTTTTGCAATAGTTACTTGCATCTACAATCTAACTTACAATAATCATTGAAAGCTTAAGTAATGAAGTCACCAACATAGCAAGAATTGTCTCAATTGTATAATCTAAAAAATTTGTTCGTAAACAAATCATTAAACAAGTAATCTCACAAACTACATGTTGCAAGTTGATGATTCACATGTGATTAACTTGTAGATGCATCTATCAAAATTATATAATAAAATATCCAACAATCTAATTGTCGGATTGAGAAATTATGTTTGTAGAAAGCATATTAGGAAAAAATAGGGATACTTAACAAGATGTCTTCTTTTGTTTGAGGTAACACTCTGTCAGTAATTTCATTTATTAAGTGTATGCAAGGTTTAGTTTTATACTACCATGTACATATATTTCACCAATTTGTTTTAACCTTTTTGTCATATTTTCAAATTCACTATTATGATTACTTTTCAAGAGTACACAATAAGAAAGTTGGTTAGTCTAAATTTCTCCATTGCATTAGTGCTTGGGGGAATAATTACGTAAGGAAGTTGCTATCAAAGAGCAAAGGCTTCCAGCTAGGAATATAATTAGACATGAAGGTTAATATGGATATGGCTTATGATGTGTTAACTCAAGGGCATGAAGTGGTATTTCCACATGCCAACGACACAACTCGACCCACAAAACTGTCTCGAGAGGCAAAGTCATGGTTGTAGTTCAGTAGTCATCATCTTTTACAGTCAAAGCAACATAGTGAGTTGAAATGTCAAGTTTATCTACTACTCTTTTGTATTTTGGTAGGACAAAATATAGACATTGGAAGGTTACCGAACCAGCAAATACATTATTATGTGAAGCCTACGCATACATTTTAGTTCCCTTGTTTAATTATCGAGTTGTGTTTTCAAACCAGAGTCAGATTATGGTTGAATGAACCTATGACGCATCCTAGCAATCTGATTGACAAGCATGTTGTTGGTAATTCAAAGGGTTGTTGTTAGTAGGTGTATCCCACATTGGTTAAGTACAAGCTATCAAGAGAGTTTTCATATAGCTTTACTTCTTACTTTCATTGAGTAATTGGGCCGTAGGCTTATCACACGCGTGCGCTGCTGCCGCCCACCCGTTCCGTGTTTGTGTTAACACGAACTGTGTGTATACCTTTTTGGATAATTTTTTTTTATTTTTCAGTAAAATAATATCCTTAAACGATTTTATTTTTTCTAGTTTTACTATTCCGAAAAATCTGGAACTGATATTTTTTTTGGCTGTTAGGTGAAATAGTGGGGCAGTTTTAAAACTGTTCTTATGTTTTTTACTCTTTTGCCTCTACCTTATTACTGTTTTGCCCTTCTGTTACTAGTATCAATAGGGGGCTAATTTCCTCATTTTTCACACTGAACATAAAACACAACTTTATCTAAAAAATACTTTTCTTTTCTACCTTTCTTTCCGATTTCCTTATAAACTCTGTTGATTTTCCCCTAAATCACTTAAGAGATAATTATGTCTAAGAGTTTGGGTTTTAAGCAAGACCGACTGTGACCCTTCCAAACTTTCTTGGAAATTAATCCTACTGTGATTTCCCTGAGAAGAGCAACACCAATAGAGTTCCATCTTCCATATTCAAGTGTACGAATATCGAAGCACTGTGTTAACCTTGGGGGACGACGTCCACTACACAATTCCACCGATCAGGGTGAATTTGTTTCTAAGGTAGTGGATTTACCACGGCACAGTAATTCTGATTTCATAATTTGTTATTTATGTTCCAATCAGTGCTAATAGATTTGTTTTACAATACATTATTTGCCAACAATTTAAAAACGAGTTGCTATTGCTTAAACATGTCTACCTTGATTAGCCATGTGAAGATTGTGGAAGCCAATCGTCTTAAAGATATGACCCTAGTTACCTGTAATATCCCGAAATAGGGCCTAGTCGGAATAGTAGTTTTGGGACCACAAATCTGACATCAAAATATTTATTTTGATGATTATTATGAGGCCTAGAATATGAGTATAAGTATGTGTTAAAGTTTCATGAAGAAATTCTTTTAGTATGGTGTTTAATTGGAAATTAGGGACTAAATTGAATAAATTGCAAAGCTTGATTTTTAGAAGTAATTTGTATGAAATTACTTTAGATTTTGAATTAGAAGGTCTTGGAGATAAATATACCCAAATTCTAAATTTTTGGACAAAAATGGGCTTGCATGGATGAAATTTTAAAGAAATGGCATAAGGGCATTTTGGTCATTTGTAATTTTAATGAATTAAAATGGGAAAAATCAAGCCAAAATCAGCCATTTTCTCTTTAATCCAATAAAAAATTTGGGGTTCTCCATACCTAGGTTTCAAGCTTTCCAAGCTCAATAGTAAGTGCTCCCAAGCCCCGTTTTTTATGCTATTTGTATTTTTGAAATCCCGGTAGCTTGCTCTCTCAATTTCTACCCATATTTCATGCAAGGGTTCATGTTTAAAAATTTACCCATGCATGAGTTGCTTGTATTTTGATGGATTATGGAGGAATATGAAAGATAAATGTGTATTAAACATCTTTTCCTAGTTGATTTTCATGAAAAACCTTTCTAGGGACTATTTTGCAAAAAATGTAAATGTGAGGTAGAAACGAGAAAATAATGGATAATGTGGGATACCATAAGAAAAAAGTGTTTGGCTAGGCTTGGGTAAGATAGAAAGTGCATGTGTTTCATTATACGAGCCTAGGGACTAAATCGTAAAATGTGAAAGGTTAGGGGCAAAATGGTCATTTGGAATGGGGTAGATATTAAACTTGAAATACATAAAGTAGTGTATTAATGAGTTAATTTTATTGATATAGACCCCGAGGAACAAATTTCGGAGGTCGATCGTGGTAAACACAAGGTTTTGGAATAACCAAAACACAACTCCGAAAAGAATACCAGGTAAGTTTGGATAACTTAAAGTAAACCCCTAATATGCATAATTGTATGATTTATGAATGCTTGATGATTGCATTTGTTATTGGTATGAAATATCATAGAAATGCATATTGATGATAACATTTGAAAAATATCTCGGTTGAGGTTGACAAAGAGAATTCAATGGATAAACCCTCATTGACATGTGAACTGAAATTCTGCATGTGTTGCAGTAAGGATTTAGCCCTGACGAGTAATCCAAGATCTCAAGTATGAAAAGGAATCTAGCCCTGACGGGTGTTCCTTAAATGATCAAACCTCTCGAAGAATATGTGTGCATGATGGATTCAACCCGGATGGGTAATCCGATTAGAGTCTAAATTTAGCCTGGACTGGTAATTCAAATCCGAGCTCATTAAGGGTGTTTGTCGTTATAAGGGATTTAGCCTAGACTGGTAATCTCGACATCACCTTATGAGTTCATATAATGGGGGATTTAGCCTGGACTGGTAATCTTGTCATATGATGTGAGGTTCGCGGGAGTGTGTATATGAAATGATCATTCATATGAATTAACGAATAATGGGTATTCCATCGAGATTTCTTAGAAATTTAACGAGATTAACATCGTATATATATATGTGAATGAAATTTTGAATGATGAGCTCATCAAGTTAAATTACATGATACATGATTATGTGACTAATTGATTGAGTGTATGTGATAGGAAATCATTTCATAATGGATGATTTCATGGTTTAAGTGTGAATATATGCTAATTACTCGGTAAGTTTACTTTCGGTTATTCGAGCTTTCTAAGCATGAAAATGCTTACCCCCTCTCTTTTCCCTATTTTATAGAGCTCGAGGACTCATAAGGGTTGGAAGACGGTTAGAGAAGTAACACACTATCAACTAGTCAAGCTTTGGAATAAATACATTTCTATTTTGTTAATGGCATGGATAGGGCTTTGAGTATTTGTTCATGTGTCATTTGAATTGCCAAATGAAGGCATGTAAAGATGTATTCATCTTTTTGGATAAGGCCATGGAAAATTGGCATATTTGGAAGTAGGCTATGACCTGCCTTTATATGCATGTTTATGTTCTTATAAGATGGGTTGCTACAATTGGCAATGAGTTCAAAAACGAGCCAAATTTTGAATGTGCTACAATAACATAAGAACCTATAAATACTAGATGGGAAATAACCTTTTTTGTATGAAACCAATGATATGAGGTTTCCATACAACTAACTTCATCAAGATCATTTACAAGTGTATAATCATGTTTTACTTTGAACTTGGTATCTATTAAGAAAAAGAAGTAGAAAGGGGTGACTAAAGGCTTGGAAAATAGCCTATTAAGGTCCACATGGTTAAATATATGGGTGTGTGTCTAAGCCGTATGTGACATACGGCCCATCCTCATGGGCGTGTGGTATGGCCGTGTGTCCCTTGCACCTAAAACTTTAAGTCAAATTAACACACGGATAGGACATACGGGCATGTGTCTGAGCCGTGTTAATTTAACAGAATGCTCAAGTTTTGGACACGGGGTGAGCCCACGGTCGTGTGTCTTGGCCGTGCCTAATAGTCAGTGTTGCCCAAGAGTTAAAGGCATGGACGTGCCCTAGGCCACACGGGCGTGGGTAACCACACGACCCCTCATACACGGGCGTGCGACACTTCTAAATAAGGAAATTTTCTAAAGTTATTAAATGTTCCCGGTCCTATCCCGAACTATCTCTATGTATATTTAGGGCCTTGAAGACCCATTTAAGGGATAAGATGTGAATGCCTGAAAGTTTCAGATCTGAGCTAAACCTGGTGAGTCGATTCAGTATGTTTTAAATGTAAAGTTTCGGTAATACTTCGAACCCTATCGTGATAACGGATACAGGTGAAAGGTGTTACATTTATTGGTATTAAAGCTACGATTTAGTCGGTTCTAAGACTATCGTAGAGGATGTTAAAGTTTGCTATACATGCCATTATTTGAATGTTGATAGTGTGACGTCTCCTAATCGTTTAAATTGTTTTGAATATAGTAAAGGTCTTCCAATTAAGCACAAGATGAGTCTGAGGGAGCCGAGAGCCATGATCCAGCTTCCGTACAGCGAGCTGTATCTAGTAATAGTAGAACACTGATGTCAGAAGGCCGAGAAGAGGCCCGAGCTACCTTCTTTGATATGATGGATGAATGGTTTGGGGATTATCTGAGAAATCGCCCCAATATAACAAGATCTCCCCTGCCTCCTAACCAACCTGATGAGGATGTGCCACGAGGTATGGCACCAGTGAGAATCAGTAAAGCCCTTGTAGATAAGCTTAGAAAGTATGGGGCTGAGGAATTCAGAGCGAAAGTTGATGATGACGCTGAAAGAGCCGAGTTCTGGCTCGAAAATACTACACGGGTGCTAGATGATTTGTCATGTTCACCTGAGGAATGTTTGAAGTGTGCTGTGTCCCTCTTGAAGGACACTGCATACAATTGGTGGGAGACCGTATCTTCGGTAGTGCCGAAAGAAAATATTACTTGGGATTTCTTCCAAGCAAATTTTAGGAAGAAATACATTAGCCAACGGTTTTTGGACTCGAAGCGAAAGGAGTTCCTGGAACTCAAACAAGGTAATAAGACTGTAGCGGAATACGAGAGAGAGTTCGTACGACTAAGTCAGTATGCAACTGAATGGGTCCAAACGGAATCGAAAATGTGTAAACGCTTTGAGGAAGGTTTGAATGAGGACATCAAGTTGTTGATTGGGATTTTGGAAATACAGGAGTTTGCCGCATTGGCCGATCGAGCCAAAAAGGCCGAGGAACTCAATAATGAAAGAAAACAAGGTAAGCGAAAGGCTTGAGTTACGAGTAAGAGGTCTAGCGGTAAGACACTCTTGTTCTCCACAAAGAAAGTCAAGAGCCTACATGAACGCTCCACTTCGTCAGTGGGATATTCGGGTAGATCAAGAAGCTCTAAGCAACAAGGTCAAAAGTCTTCCTCTCCGATGGTGACTAGTGTGGGGAGTGTAGATGATCAAAAACCGAAGTGTAAGAGCTGCAAAAAATTTCACTTCGGAGAGTACCAAATGAAAAGCAGCGCATGTTTCAGATGTGATTCTCTTGATCATTTTCTCAGAGACTGCCCGGAACGAGCCGAAAAGGAAATGCAAATAGTTCCGAAGTTGAGTGCCCCCATTCTACGAGGTAGACCTCGAGACAACCTGGGAGTGCTAGTGGCAGTCGAGTCGTGATGAAAGATGCTGCAAAATTAGAAGTTCGAGCCTCGGCAAGAACGTATGCGATATGTGCTCGAGAGGAAGCCTCTGCTCCCGATGTTATTACAGGTACTTTCTCTCTTTCTAATACAAGTGTTGTTGCTTTAATTGACCCGGGGTCAACGCATTCATATATCTGTATGAGATTGGCGTCTAGTATGAACATATCTATTGAACCTACAGAATTCATCATTAGAGTGTCAAACCCACTAGGCAGATCCATCTTAGTTATAAAGTCTGTAAGAATTGTCCTTTGACGATTTAAGGTTATTGTTTTTCGGCTAACCTTATGTTGTTACCATTTGACGAATTTGATTTAATACTTGGCATGGATTGGTTAGCCCTTGATAATGTAACTGTGAATTGTGGTAGCAAGTATATTAAGTTAAAATGCCTGGATGGTAAGATTCTACGGGTCAAATCAAGAGAATTGGGTTCGCTGCCGATTGTAATCACGGTAATGGTTGCCTAGAGATATATGAGGAAAGGATATGAGGCTTACCTTGCAATTGTACTGAACACTAAAGAAATAGAGCTGAAGATTGAGTCCGTGCCGATAGTATGTGAGTACCCAGATGTGTTTCCGAAAGAATTACCCAGATTACCTCCTGAAAGGGAGATAGAGTTCGGTATTGAATTGGTGCCATGGATGACTCCCATTTCTATTGCCCCGAATAGAATGGCACCTACCAAGCTGAAGGAGTTAAAAGCAAAGTTGCAAGAGCTGACGGATAAAGGTGGCCCCGTTTCTAGGCCAAGTTTTTCACCTTGGGGTGCCCCCGTGTTATTCGTAAAGAAGAAAGATGGTTTGATGAGACTATGTATCGATTATCGGTAACTAAACAAGGTGACTATCAAGAATAAGTATCCTTTGCCAAGGATCGATGATTTTTTTGACCAGTTGAGAGGAGCCACCGTATTCTCCAAGATAGACTTGAGGTCTGGCTATTATCAGCTGCCAGTTAAAGACTCGGATGTACCCAAGACAGCTTTCAGAACGAGGTATGACCATTATAAATTTCTGGTCATGCCGTTTGGCTGACGAATGCACCTACTGTGTTCATGGATCTAATGAATAGGATCTTTCAACCATATTTGGATATGTTTTTCGTTGTGTTTATTGACGACATTTTGATCTACTCTAAAGATGAGACAGAGCATGCGAAGTACCTGAGAATTGTGTTGCAGACCTAGAAGGAGAAGCAGCTGTATGCTAAGTTTAGCAAGAGTGAGTTTTGGCTCCACGAAGTTGGATTTTTGGGTTATATAGTTTCGAGTAAAGGCATCCGAGTTGATCCAAGTAAGTTTTCTGCAATTGTTGAATGGAAATCGCCTAAGAATGTAACCGAGGTTAGAAGCTTTTTGGGCTTAGCCGGTTACTATTGAAGGTTTGTAAAAGGATTTTCCATGATATTGACTCCGATGACGAAGCTGCTACAGAAAGACGTTAAGTTTGAATGGACAGAGAAGTGTCAGCAAAGTTTTGAGAAGTTAAAGACATTGCTGACCGAAGCTCCTGTTTTAGTACTACCTGAACCGGGAAAAGAATTTGTGGTCTATAGTGATGCATCTTTAAACGGATTGGGTTGTGTGCTTATGTAAGATGGTAAGGTGATAGCCCATGCTTCACGGCAATTGAAGCCTCACGAGAAGAATTATTCAACCCACGACCTAGAGCTTGCCGCTATTGTTTTTGCCTTAAAAATTTGGAGGCATTATGTGTATGGCGAGACTTTCCGTATATTCATGGACCACAAGAGTTTGAAATACTTGATGACTCAGAAAAAATTAAATTTGAGACATTGGAGATGGTTAGAACTAATTAAGGATTACGATTTGATTATCGACTATCACTCGGGAAAGGCGAATGTGGTCGCCGATGCATTGAGTAAGAAATCCCTGTATGTTTTGAGAGCTATGGATGCTCATTTGACATTGCTTGATGATGGTTCAGTTTTGGCCGAGCTGGAGGCTAGGCCCACATTTCTACAGGAAATTCATGATGCTTAGCTTAATGATGACGACTTGGAGGCAAAAAGGGCTCAATGTGAGTCTGGTGTTGAGTCAGATTTCCGAATCAGTCCTGATGGATGTTTGATGTTTAGAGATAGGGTTTGTGTACCCAAAGATAATGAACTTATTCAGAAGATTTTGCAAGAAGCGCCTAACAGTCGTTTTTCTATTCACCCGGGAAGTACCAAGATGTATAACGACTTGAAAAAAATGTACTGGTGGAATGGAATGAAAAGATATATATCTGAATTTGTATCAAAATGCCTAGTATGTCAGCAAGTTAAAGCTGAACATCAAATGCCTTCAGGTTTGTTACAGCCTGTAATGGTCCCCGAATGGAAGTGGGACAGAGTTACTATGGATTTTGTGACAGGATTGCCATTAACTCTGAAAAGGAAAGATGCCATATAGGTTGTAGTGGATAAGTTGACGAAGTCGGCTCATTTTATCTCGGTAAGGACAGATTATTCCCCTCATAGATTGGCCGATTTGTACATTTCTGAGATAGAAGATTACACAGAGTACCATTTTCGATTATTTCGGACAGAGATCCGAAGTTCACTTCGAGATTCTGGAAGAAGGTACAAGAATCCTTGGGTACAAAGTTAAGCTTTAGCACAGCTTTTCACTCTCAGACCGATGACCAGTTTGAGCGGATGATTTAGATTCTCGAGGACATGTTGCGTTGTTGCATCCTCGAATTTTAGGGTAACTGGGAAAAATTTTTGCCATTGGTAGAATTTGCCTACAACAATAGTTTCCAAACAAGTTTGAAAATGCCGCATTATGAGGCCTTGTATGGTAGGAAGTGCCGAACTCCATTGTACTGGATAGAACTAAAAGAAAATCAGATTAATGGAGTTGATTTGATTAAAGAAACTGAATAAAAAGTTAAAGTGATACGGGGTTGTTTAAAAGCGGCATCAAATAGGCAAAAGTCTTATGCTGATCTGAAAAGAAAGGAAATTGAGTTTCAAGTTGGAGATAGAGTATTCTTGAAAGTATCTCCATAGGAAAGGTATTGAGATTTGGTCGAAAAGGTAAACTGAGTTCACGATTTTTCGGACTGTACGAGATTACCGAAAGAGTTGGACCGTTAGCCTATTGTTTGGCGTTGCCTCCCGAACTGGAAAATATTCATGACGTGTGTATCCATGTTAAGGAGATGCCGATCAGACCCCTCTCATGTAATTTCACCGACCGAGATTGAAATTCGACCGGACATGACTTATGGAGGGGAACCAGTTAAGATATTGGCTCGTGAAGTTAAACAATTGAGAAATAAAGATGTGGCTCTTGTAAAAGTTCTATGGCATCGACATGGTGTAGAAGAGGCTACATAGGAGCCAGAAGAAACCATGAGAAGCCAATATCTGAATTTGTTTTCTGATAAGACTTTCGAGGACGAAAGTCCCTAAAGGGGGGAGAAACGTAACATCCCGAAATAGGGCCTAGTCGAAATAGTGGTTTCAGAACCACAAATCTAACATCAAAATATTTATTTTAATGATTATTATGAGGCCTAGAATATGAGTATAAGCATATGTTAAGGTTTCATTAAGAAATTCTTTGAGTAATGTGTTCAATTAGAAATTAGGTACTAAATTAAATAAATTGTAAAACTTGATTTCTAGAAGCAATTTGTATGAAATTGCTTTAGATTTTGAATTAGAAGGTCTTGGAGAGCAATTTGCCCAAAGTCTAAATTTTGGACAAAAATAGGCTTGCATGGATAAAATTTTAAAGAAATGACATAAGGGCATTTTGGTCATTTGTCATTTTAATGAATTAAAATGGGAAAATCAAGCCAAAATCAGCCATTTTCTCCTTAATCTAGTCGAAAATTTGGGGTTCTCCATAGCTAGGGTTTCAAGCTTTCCAAGCTCAATAGTAAGTGCTCCCAAGCCCTGTTTTTTATGCTATTTGTATTTTTGAAATCCCAGTAACTTGCTCTCTCCATTTCTACCCATATTTCATGCTAGAGTTCATGTTTAAAAATTTACCCATGCATGAGTTGCTTGTATTTTGATAGATTATGGAGGAATATGAAAGATGAATGTGTATTAAACATCTTTTCCTAGTTAATTTTCATGAAAAACCTTTCTAGGGACTATTTTGCAAAAAATGTAAATGTGTGGTAGAAATGAGAAAATAATGGATAATGTAGGATACCATAAGAAAGAAAAGTGTTTGACTAGGCTTGGGTAAGATAGAAAGTGCATGTGTTTCATTATACGAGCCTAGGGACTAAATCGTAAAAATGTGAAAGGTTAGGGGGAAAATGGTCATTTGGACCGGGGGTAGATATTAAACTTGAAATACATAAAGTAGTGTATTAATGAGTTAATTTTGTTGATATAGACCCCGAGGAACAAATTTCGGAGGTCGATCGTGGTAAACACAAGGTTTCGAAATAACCGAAACACAACTCCAAAAAAGGCAATAAAACTCCATAATAAGAAGGCTATCAACTTCAAGAAACTAGGGAAAAATAAGAAACCCACAACCCTATGAAGTGCTACGTGTGTGCAAAGATGGTCACAAAGCATAAAGGTTTAACCACAAGAAAGAAAAGAAACCACAAATGCATATAGTTGAAAATGCACATGAGGTTATAGCTGCCATGGTTTCTAAAGTAAACCTGGTTGAAAATAATACCAAGTGGATTGTAGACACAAATGCCTCTAAATATTTCTATGCCAACAACGAAATGTTCACCGAATATGAAAAGGTAACAGAAGGTGAGCAAATCTTGTGGGTAATTCAAGTACTTCAGAAATACTCAGTAAAGGAAAGATTTTATTTAATCTCACTTCTAGTAAAACATTGGCATTGAAGAATGTCCTATATGCACTTGCCCTACGTAGAAATTTGATTAGTGGTTGGCTGTTGAATAAGACATGAATTAAAGTAGTCTGTAAATCCGATAAACTTGCACTTTCCCGAAATTGAGATTATGTATGAAAAGGTTATTTGGGTCGAGGTTTATTTGTGATAGAGATTATGTTTAATAATAAAGCCACCACTTCTACTTATATTGTTGAATTGTTTGACATGTGGCATGCTAGATTAGGACATGTGAACATTCATTCTTTGAAAAACCTCGTAAATGAATCTACTTTCTAATCTTGATAATAGTAGCTTTGATAAATATGAAATCTGTGTTGAAGCCAAACATGTTAGACCATCCTTAAAAATTATCTATGATAGGAAAGCTAAATTTTTAGAATTAGTTCATATTGATCTAGCAGACTTTAGAAACATAGAAAGTAAAAATGAGAAACACTACTTTATTAGCTTTGTAGATGACTACTTTAGGTATACAAATGTTTATCTTTTAAGAACAAAAGATGAAAGTTGAACAAACCTTTCTCCTTTATAAAGAGGAAGTAGAAAACCAACTTGATAGGAAAATAAAACGTTTTAGATCCGATAAAAGGGGCAAGTTTGACACTAACTTCCTTAAAGAGATTTGTGAGAAAGATAAAATTATACATGAAAATTTTGCTTTCTATTTTCAACAAAAAAATAGCATAGCTGAAAGGAAAAATTATATCTCTAAAAGAAATGATGAATGCTTTAATACTTAGTTTTGGTTTACTTGATCACATGTGGGGTGAGGTCGTACTTTTTGTGAATCACATCCTTAACAGAATGCCTTATAAAAAATAGATTATACCCTATGCGAATTATGGAAATGTTATGCCCCTAATTTGAAATACTTGAAAGTGTGAGGGTGCCTAGCAAAAGTAGGCTTACCTGCTTTTAAACAAAACACTATTGGATCTAAAATTGTTAATATTTTTGTTGGTTATTCTTTCAACAGTGCTGCGTATAGATTTATGTCTTTGTATGATTCTTCCATATGTGAATCTAGAGATGTCGTTTCCTTTGAAAATATTTTCCCTCTAAATAAATCTGATATAAATCTTGATACACAATTAGATGAGCATTTTTCTTCTTCTAGTACACATAATAGAGATATTCTTAATGATGAAGTGGAACCTAGGAGAAGTAAAAGACAAATGACTACCACTAGTTTTGAACCTTATTTTATTACTTCTTTTATAAATGAATTTAATGATTTAGACTTAATAAATGATTCTATTGCTCATGTTTCTTTTATAGATGAAGATCCAAAAACCTATGATAAAGCCATAAATTCAATAGATGCTAGTTTTTGAAGAGGTGCTATTAATAATGACTTGAATCTATTATGTCTAATCACACTTGGTAATTAGTACACTTGCCTAAATATTTTAAACCTATTAGTAATAACTGGGTCTTTAGAAAGAAACTTAGATCAAATGGGTCAATACAAAAGTATAAGGCAAGAGTAGTGGTTAAAGGGTTTACTAAAAAAATTAGAGTAGATTATTTTGATATATACTCTCCTGTAACTAAGATCTCTACCATTCATGTTTTATTTACTCTAGTTTCCATTCATAATTTGTTGGTATATTAGATGGATGTAAAGATAACTTCTTGAATGGTGATTTGAATTAGGAGATTTATATTGAGCAATCTCCAAGATTTGTGGCACCTAGTATGAAAGATAAAGTTTGCAGACTCAAAAAATCTTTATACAGTTTCAAACAAGATCCAAAACAATGGTGCAGATGCATGTGTGTATTCTAAAATGTTTGGTTTTGATTGTGTCATCATAAGTTTGTATGTAGATGACATGTTATTTTTAATTCCAATATAGAAACTATTAGTAAAAACAAAAATTTATTATCTACTAGATTTGAAATAACTGATTTGGGAGAGGTAAATGTAATCTTAGGAGTTAAAGTTACAAAATCAAAAAAAGAGATTTTCAGTAAACCAATCTCACTATATAAGGTTTAATAGTTTTGATGTAAACCCTGTGAGAACTCTATATGATTCTAGCATACAATTGATAAAAAAACAGAGGAAATAGTGTTTTTCAATTAGAGTATGCTAAGATTATTGGAAGTCTTATGTTCTTGATGAACTACACTTGACCAGACATTGCTTATGCGATTAGTAGACTAAGTAGGTATACCCATAATCCAAGCATTGAGCATTGGAATGCTGTAAAGTGTTTGCTTAAATACCTTAAAGGTACTATAAATTGAGAGTTAGAATTTGTCCAGTACCCTGCCGTCCTTGAAGGCTATTGTGATACAAACTGGGTAACTGATAATGATGAGGTAAGCTCTATAAGTGGGTATGTCTTTACTTTGGATGAAACAACCATTTTGTGGAAGTCTGCTAAACAGACATATATTGCTCTCTCTACAATGGAGTCAAAGTTTATAGCTCTTGACTTAGTTGGGCGAGAGGTCGAGTGGCTTACGAATCTACTTGTAGAGAATCCTATATGGGAAAAACTAGTACCTCCCATATCTTTATTTTGTGACTCGTAGGCCACAATTTTATGCTACTAAAAGTCATTCTTACAATGGTAAGAAGAGGTATATTCGAATAAGACATGAATCTGTGATACATTTAATAAAGAATGGAGTACTTTGTAGTAGTGAGGTTTGAAAAGAACTTAGTTAATCCACTAACCAAAGGGTTAAGTAGGAAAATGGTTCTTGATTCGTCAATGGGGATTAGTATTAAGCCAGTGGTTGAGGAATTCATGTTGGATACCCAACCTAGTTTCTAAGTTCAATGTGGTGAAACGAAACTATGGAAATACTCATAGTGTACATTTTGCCTATCCCTATGACGAATGATGTACATGCGTAAGGATGAGTTTTTACTCTTAATAAATTCGTAGCCCATAATATGGGTGGTCTTATTGAGACAGACTTAATTAATTCACAGAATTCAGAGGTTGAGTTTATTACTCTTAATGAGTTCATATCCTAGTGTTTGGGTGGTTTTTTTGAGACGGACTTGATGAATTCATCGAAATTAATTTTGAGAGGATGAGCTTAATGAAAGCTCTTAATGATTTCATAGCCTTGATTCGGGTAATCTATATTGAGATAGACTTGATGAGATTACCTACGTAAGTGTGAAGGACTAGCCACCTTTTGTGAAAAACATTTTGGGCATTTTTTCTAGAGCACTTATCAACATCCCGAGGTATATTGGCTAAAACTTGTTAAGTTATTAAGGAACATCAATTGGATCTGAGGTTAGTTGTGTTATAAGTTAACTCCTATTTTAACAAGTTCAAGATTCATTCACTTGTTAAAGAGGGAATCAATTATTTCACTATATACTAGTTTAAATCCATAAGATACTAGTGCTTAAGCAACTAATGTCACTGTTGCTCTTTTCACGTTTTAACTGGAAAAAAAAATACTTTACTTTTTCTTATGTTTAAAAAATCTCCTTGTTACTTTACATTAGAGGCGGATTGTTGGTAATGTAAAAGGTGATTTAATGGGTATATCTCGTATTGGTTAAGTACAAGCTATCAAGAGAGTTTTTATATAGCTTTACTTCTTGCTCTCATTGATTAATTGGGCCATATGCTTATCACACGCGCGTGTCGCAGTCGCCCGCCCGTTCTGTGTTTGTACTCGTGCCTGTGTTAACACTTACTATGTGTATATCTTTTTGGATAAAATTTTATTATTTTTGCAGAATAATAATATCCTGAAATGGCTTTATTTTTTTTCCAGTTTTATTGTTTCGAAAAATCTAGAACTGATATATTTTTTGGTTGTTGGGTGCAAAAATAGTAGGGCAGTTTCAAAACTGTTCTTGTGTTTTTTTACTCTTTTACCCTTGCATATTTACCATTTTGCCCTTCCGTTAGTAGTATAAATAGAAGGCTAATTTCCTCATTTTTCACACTGAACAGAAAACACAACTTTCTCTGAAAATCACTTTTCTCATTTGAATTCTTTTCCGATTTCCTTATAAACTCTATTGATTTTCCCTTAAATCAATTTAGAGATCATTATGTCTAGGAGTTGGGGATATAAGCGGGACCAATTATGGCCCCTCCAAACTTTACTTTTAATTGATCCTATTATGACTTCCTTAAGAAGAGTAACACTAATCAAGTTCCACCTTCCATATTCGAGTACGAATATCAAAGACTGTGTTAACCTTGCGGGACGATGTCTACTACACGATTACACCTGTAACTCCCCATACTCGTAACCCACACCAGGGCGGAATACAAGGCATTACCTAACTCGATCTCATGCACACAAACGTTTCCCAAGTCACCAAGACTTGGTCCAAATTAGAATTTTTAATTTCTACTTTAAACTTCCTACGAGCCCCAAATCGACCATTGAAAACTATTCGGGATCAACCCGGGTCCTTAAACTATCTATAGAAAAATTTAACTTTGAAACAGGGCACACGCCCGTGTAGAAGGGTAACACACCTGTGTGGCCATTTCAACATGATCGTGTTGATGGCTCGTGTGGCTCGCACGGCCTAAGCAATTTAGGGACAATCTTGTGTCCCCTACCCGTGTGGAATTAATTAAAATTGCACACCTACAGGCGTTTTCACACCGCTTGACACACGCCCGTGTCCCTAACTTGTGTCCTTCACATGGCCATGACACTCCAGTGTCCTAGCCTGTGTGCAAAAACATGGACATTCTGTTTCTGACGTTAGCAATCCCAAAATGTCACATGGCCAAGGCACACGCCCGTGTGCTAGGCTATATCCCTCACACGGCTTAGACACACGGTCATGTCTCTGTTCGTGTGTTCACTATCATGCATACTAACTTGGAATTTTTACGTGCAAGGGACACAAGGCCGGACCACACGCCCATAGGGCAGACCGTGTGTCACACACGGCCTAGACACACGACCGTGTGTCAACCCGTGTGGACAATATAAGGCTATTTACCAAGCCTATTTGCCACCCTTACTTACACAACCAACATAAAAACAATCAAACCAATACAAGGATAACTTATTTAAAACAATCAGCCACAATAGATTACATTCCAATAGTGCATTTTATTCATCTATGAAAATACATCTTTGTATATAAATCAAAATGAATATTTGCCACCATTCAAGGCTTAATACAAAATGAAGGGTTACCAACCCAAGCCAACACATTTGGCCAGTTCTCAATGACACAAAAATAGTAAAGTCTAAGCCCTATACATGCCATATTCAAAAATATAAATCAAACTATACTGAATGCTTCGATTGATAGTGTGATTGACATCTCTGATTCCCATTGATCTTTGAGCTAGATAGGCGACACCATAAGAAAATAGAAAAGGAGAGGAAGTAAGCATAAACCTTAGTAAGTTACACATAAATGAATATACAACACAACTTTACCATTCATCATCAAACTCATAACATACAATTGGGCATAAGAAAAACTTACTCATAAATATTCGGTACACATTGGATATCATAAAATGGGCTCATACTCAATATATATCCCAAATAGGTACTTGTACCACTCACAACACAATTATACTTTCCTCGTTAACTTGAAATCGTAACTTTCACCGTTGAACTATTTGGAATACTATCAGATATTCATTAAGCCTCAACATGGGGTAAGGTGCCGATGTCATGTCTCATATATGGTCTTACACAAGTTCTAGCATCTTTGTGTTGATGCCATGTCCCAGACATGGTCTTACACTGACACAACTCGTAGCCGATGCATGTCCCAGACATGTTTTACACTGGCTTACGTCTCAAGGCCGATGCATGTCTCAGACATGTCTTACACTAGCATTCGTCTTAATGCCGATGCCATGTCACAGACATGGTCTTACACTGGCTCTCATAATGTGGCTGATGCATGTCCCAGACATGTCTTATATTAGCTCACAATAACCCATATATTACGGCATGAATATCCGATTTATTTCCTAGGTTCAAACGGGAACTCTACTATCTCTATTACCATCATGTTTTCTCAATTCCACAATCAAGCAATTCATGCTATATTAAATTCAAGTATAATTCAACACATACATTAACATTATAATTGTATTATTTACATACAACTTACCTCAGATTACAAAATGTGGCGACTAGTCGATTTAATCGATTTGCTTGGCTTTCCACCAGTCTAGGTTCGGATTCGGTATATCTTGATCTATAATAGAAAAATGTACTTATTTAGTCACTAATTAAAATTAGGCAATCAGAAATTCATATTTTTGGTAAAATGACCATTTTTCCCCGAGACTTTAACAAAATGACCATTTTACCCCTAGGCCCGAAAATTGATTTTTATCAAATTTCTTCATATCTTAAGCCTTGCCGAACCATTTTTACTCTTATAAAAACTTTAAATTCCCACTATTTCGCATACTTAACATCTATTTTACAACTTATGCAATATAGTCTTTTTAGGTGTTTTCATGCTAACACTTTTCACAAAAATTGTTCACAACACACCCGAGACTTATTTTCTTCCATAAAAACTTAGCAAACATTACAAACCCTTTCATGGAAAAACCCTACACTCTGGATCATTTTGCAAAATAGTACCCTTATTTGAAAGCTCATGCTTTGGGGGTCTAAAAAGTACAAAGATATTCACGAAAAGCCATAAAAAATCACTTACTTGTGAAGGCTTAAAGTTAGTGAAATTTCAAGCTCTTAAAACCCCATTCAATGGCTAATTTTTTGTAAAGAAAGAAGATGAAAAAGGGATGATATCATCTTTCCTTTAATTACTCATATTTTAATCAAAATAAGCCACCTAACCTACCAAATTTTGAAAATTTAACCACCTTTGTCTCCTATGGATGGCCATGCCTCCCTAAAAGGTCTAATTTCCCTTTAAAGACCTCCAATTTAGGTTCTCTAACTATTTGGCACTTTTAGCTATCAATTTAGGACTTTTGCATTTTATGCGATTTAGCCTTTTTTTCTCAATTGAGCTCACGAACGTCAAAATTAACTCACAAAATTTTTTTATACTCTAATATAAACATGCAATGACTCAAAAAATAATAAAATAATTTATTTGACTCCGAATTTGTGGTCTTGAGACTACTATTTTGACTAGGCCCTAAATTGAGCTGTTACATTTCTCACCCCTTTAGGGATTTTCGTCCCTAAAAATCTTACCGGCAAATAAGTTTGGGTACTAATCTCTCATAGCTTCCTCGGGTTTCCATGTGGCTTCCTCGACTCCATGTCTCTACAACAAAACTTTCACGAGTGTTATGCTCTTATTCCTCAACTGTTTGACTTCTCGAGCTAAAATCTTCACCGACTCTTCACCATAAGTCATTTCCGGATGAATCTCAACCTCTGTTGGCGTAATCACGTGCAAAGGGTCTGATCTATATTGACATAGCATGGATACATAAAACACGTCGTGAATATTTTCCAGCTCAGGTGGCAAAGCCAATCGATAGGCAACCGGTCCTACTCTATCGATAACCTCATAAGGTCCTATGAAATGAGGACTCAACTTGCCCTTTCAACCAAATCTGAGGACTTTCCTCCACGGGGATACTTTTAAAAATACCTTATCGCCGACTTGAAACTCAAGTTTCCTTTTGTTTCAAATTTGCGTAGGATTTCTTTCTATTCGAGGCAGCCTTCAAGTAGTCATAAATCACTTTAACTTTCTTTTCAGTCTCTTTGATTAAATCGACCCCATGAATTTGACTCTCTCTGAGCTTAGTCCAATATAAGGGTATTCAACACTTTCGCCCATACAAAGCTTCGTAAGGCGCCATTTTCAGACTTGTTTGATAATTGTTGTTGTAGCCGAATGCAACCAATAGAAAAAACCTTTCCCAAATGCCTTGAAACTCGAGAACACAACACCGCAACATGTCTTATAAAATCTAAATCACTCTTTCTGATTGGTCGTCTATTTGCGGGTGAAATGCTGTGCTAAAACTCAACTTTGTTCCCAAAGCCTCTTGTAACTTTTTGCAAAACCTCGAGGTAAATCTCGGGTCCTTATCTAAAATAGTCGATAAGGAAATCTCGTGTAGTCTTACAATATCGAAAACGTACAATTTAGCCAATCTCTCGAGGGAGTAGTCGATACGCACTGGTATAAAATATGCCGACTTTGTTAGCATATCCACAACAACTCAAACAACATCCTTTTTCTTCGGGGTTACTGGCAAACCCATCACAAAATCTATAGTGATCCGATCCTATTTTCATTCGGGGACCATGATAGGCTGAAGTAGACCTGAAGGTACTTGGTGTTTAGGCTTCACTTGCTGACACACAAGACACTTGGAAATGAACTTTGAAATATCTATTTTCATCCCCGACCACCAATACATTTTCTTTAGGTCATTGTACATTTTTACACTGCCTAGGTGGAGGGACAAACAACCACTATGTGCCCTATCAGAATCTTCTAAATAAGCTCATTGCCCTTGGGTACACAAACTCTATTTTTGAACATTAAACATCCATCAACACCAATACGAAACTCAGATTCATATTCCATCTCACACTAAGTCATCTTAGCTTGCAACTCCTTATCATCTTTTTGAGTTTTATGGATCTCTTGTAAAATTGTCAGTCTAGCTCTCAACTCTGCTAGGATAGAACCATCGCTAGACACAGCCAACTAAGTACTCATGGCTCTCAAAGTGAACGATGACTTTCTACTCAAGGCATCGGCACTACATTTGCCTTTCCCGGGTGATAGTCAATTATCAACTTATAATTCTTTTTTAACTATAACCACCTTCGTTGTCGTAGATTCAATTCCTTCTGTGTCAATAAATACTTAAGACTTTTACGGTCAGTAAATACTCTACATTTCTCTCCATACAAATGGTGCCTCTAAATCTTCAATGTGAACACGATGGTGGCCAACTTCAGATCGTGCGTCGAATAAAATTTCTTATGTGGCTTTAGCTGTATTGAGGCATAGGCTATAACCTTGTTTTCTTGTATAAGCACGCACCCCAAATCATTCAAAGAGGCATCGCTATATATGACAAATTCCTTACCCGACTCTAGTTGAACTAACACTGCGGCTTCGGTCAACAAAGCCTTTAATTGCTCGAAACTCTGTTGGCACTTTTCTATCCATTCGAACTTGACATCTTTTTGCAGCAGTCTTTTCATCAGGGTAGCTATCATAGAGAATCCGTTTACAAACCGCCCATAGTATCCGGCCAAACCCAAAAAGCTTCGGACCTCTGTCACATTCTTCGATGGTTTTCATTCAACAATAACCGAGACTTTGCTTGGGTCAACTCTAATCCCGTCACCCGACACAATGTGTCCTAGAAATCCAACCTCCTTAAGCCAGAATTTGCTCTTACTGAACTTGGCATACAATTGTTTGTCTCTCAGGGTCTCTAATATAGTCCTCAAATGCTTCGCATGCTCAATTTCATCATGAGAGTAAATTAGTATGTCGTCGATAAAGACCACCAAGAACTTATCCAAATATGGCTGAAAAATGTGGTTTATCAAATCCATAAATACCGCCTGGGCATTAGTTAAACCAAAGGGCATGACGAGGAACTCACAATGCCAGTATCTTGCCCGAAACCAGTCTTTTGTACATCTTGCTCTTTCACTATTAACTGGTAATATCCTGACCTCAGGTCAATCTTAGAAAATACAGTGGCTCCCTTTAACTGATCAAACAGGTCATCGATCCTTGGTAAAGGATACTTGTTCTTCACTGTTACCTTATTGAGCTATCTATAGTCAATACATAACCTCATCGACCCATCTTTCTTTTTCACAAAGAGCACCGGAGCACCCTATGGGGAAAAGCTCGATCTCGCAAAGCCCTTGTCAGTTAACTCTTGTAGTTGAGCTTTCAACTCCTTTAACTCCGTAAAAGCCATCCTATACGGAGCAATCGATATGGGTGTTGTACCGGGGACCAATTCGATTCCAAACTCAACTTCCCTCACTGGAGGTAATCCAGGTAATTCCTCCGAAAACACATTTGTAAACTCACAAACCACTAGTACTGATTCTATCTTCAATTCAGACACTTGAGTATTAAAAAAAAGTGAGATAAGCCTCATATCATTTCCTCAAATATTTTTCAGCAATCAAAGACGATATTATCAAGGGTAAATTATCCAACTCATCTGGTCCAACCCGAAGGATATTCTTTTCTTCACATTTCAACTCAATAACTTTTCTCCCACAGTCCACTACAACACTATGAGAAGTCAACCAATCCATCTCAAGTATTACATCAAATTCATTAAACGGCAATAACATCAAGTTAGCAGGAAGACAATGATCTCTAATTGTTAAAGGAAAATTTCTATATACTTCGTCCACTAGCACATGTCTGCTTAAAGGGTTGGATACTTTTATCACAAAATCAGTGGACTCTACTATCATCTTCATACGAGGTACTAATTCCATACAAATATAAGAGTGGGTAGACCCCAGGTCAATTAAAGCAACAATAGGTATTTCGTAGATAGAAAAGGTACCCGTGATCACGTCGGGAGATTCTGCCTCTTCACGGCATGAATAGCTAAGTCCTTGCAGGCACCCTGCCCTCGGACCTCACTGCAACATCTATTGGCGCATCTCTGCTAGCAGCTCTGCTTCCAAAGTTCTTTTGTGATCTACCCCTCAATGGAGCACTACTTGCCTTCATTTCTTACTTTTTCTTTCTCTCTTCCATTTCGGGACAGTCTCGGATGAAGTGGTCTAGTGACTCACTTTTGAAGCACCCCCTTTCTTTACCTCGGCACTTGCCGAAATGGCGTCTACCATATTGCGAACATTCTGGCCTATTTGGCTGAGCACTGCCGACACTTGCGATAGAGGTAGGCTGGGCTCTAGAGGCCGTGTTCTGCTGGTTCTTGATCCAGTTCGAGAACCTCACCGAAGTATTCGATCGGGTAGAGAATTCCTCAGATCTCTTAGATGAGGACTGATGTGATTTCTCCATCTGTCTCATATTTGAATCTCGCGACTCACTAGCCACTTTCCTCCTCTTTTTTACCGGCTCTTCTGTCTTGCATGCTCTCTCAACGAGCACTACAAATTCTCTTAGTACTAGGATGCCAACAAATACTCGGATATCGTCATTAAGACCATCCTCAAACCTCTTACACATAGTAGCTTTTGTAGACACGAACTCCTGCGCATAATTTCTGAGCAGCACAAATTCACGCTCATATTCCATTACCAACATTCAGCCTTGCTTTAGCTCGAAAAATTCCTTCCTCTTTTGGTCTATAAACCTCTGCCTAATATACTTCTTTCGGAACTCTTCCTGGAGGAATTCCCAAGTTATTCTCTCTCTCGGTACCACAGACATGAGAGTGTTCCACCAGTGGTAAGCTAAATCCCGTAAGAGTGACACTGTATGCTTTACGTACTTTTTAGGTGTGCACGACAATTCATCAAATACCTTGATGGTATTCTGTAACCAAAACTCTGCTTTCTCCGGGTCGCCATCCATGTTAGCCCAGAATTCCTCAGCCCCTTGCTTCTGAATCTTGTCTACCGGAGGCTTTTCTCTCCTAATTAGATCTGCACATTGTAGAGCTACCAGGGCATACTGAGAAATCGGAGGAGGTGGGGGAGGTGAAGTGTTCGGATTTGCACGAACGAACTCCGTGTATCAAGCATCCATCTTTTGTAGGTAGGCTTCTCTAGCCTCTCCGTCTTGGCCCATAGTCACGGGCTCACTTTCAACTGGCGCGGTCCTTCGGCGGAAGCCGGCGTGTTACTCTCCACGTCATCCACCGTGGCTCTATTAGGATCCATTTACTATATAAAAAATACAGTTTATAATCGTCAGAAGTCGTCACACTATCAATATACAATTATGACATGTATAACTAGACTCGTACTCTCGCTAGGTTAATTCTAGAACCAATTAAACTATAGCTCTGATACCACTAAATATATCACCCCATACCCGTAACCCACACCGGAGTGGAATACAGGGCGTTACCTAACTCGATCTCATGCATACAAACATTCCCCAAGTCACCAAGACTTGGTCTAAATTAGAACTTTTCAATTTCTATTTTAAACTTCTTTTTATGGGCCTACGAGCCCCAAATTGACCATTGAAAACTATTCGAGATCAACCTAGGTCTTTAAATCGTCTATAGAAAAATTAAACTTTGAAATAAGGCACATGCCCGTGTAGAAGGGTAACACGCCCGTATGGCCATTTCAACATGATTGTGTTGATGGCCTGTGTAGCTCGCACGGCCTAAGCAATACAAGGACACGCCTATGTCCTCCACCCATGTGGAATTAATTCTAATTGCACACCTATAGGGGTTTTCACACAGCCTAGCACACACTCGTGTCCCTAGCCTGTGTCCTTCACACGATCATGATACGCCCGTGTCCTAGCCCATGTGCAACAACATGGACATTCTATTTTTGAAGTCAACATTCCCAAAATGTCACACGGTTAAGGCAGACGTCCTTGTGTTAGGCCGTTTCCCTCACACGGCTGAGACACACGGTTATGTCTCTACCCGTGTGTTTATTATCATGCATATTGACTTGAAATTTTTACGTGGAGGGGACATACAGCCGGACCACACGCCGATAGGGTAGACCGCGTGTCACACATGGCCTAAACACACACCCGTGTATCTATCCGTGTTGTAACACCCTATACCCGTAACCTACATAGGGGAGGAGTATAATGCATTACCTAACTTGATCTCATGCATACAATCAATCTCAAGTCATTGAGACTTGATTCAACTTAAAACTTTTTCAATATCTACTTTAAACTTCTTATTATGAGCCTACGAGCCCCAAATCGATCATTAGAAACTATTCGAAACCATTCCGGGTCCTTAAATCAACCTTAAGAAATTTACCTTTAAAACAGGGCACACGCCCATGTGGAAGGGTAACACGCCCGTGTGACTATTTCGACATGGTCATGCTGATGGCCCGTGTGGCTCACACGGCCTAGGCACCTAGGGACACTCCAGTGTCCCTTACCCGTATGGAATTAATTTCTAATTCACACCTACAGGTGTTTTCACGCAGCCGGAAACACGCCCATGTCCCTCACACGGCCACGACACACCCTTGTTCTAGCCAGTATGCAAAAACATGGACATTCTGTTCCTGACGTCAGCATGCTCATAATGTCACACGCCCAAGGCACACGCTCGTGTACTGGGCCGTATCCTTCACACAGCTGAGACACATGGCCGTGTCTTTGCCCGTGTGTTTATTACCATGCATACTAACTTGAAATTTTTCATGCAGGGGACACACGGCGGGACCACACGTCCATGGGGTAGACCGTGTGTTACACACGGCCTAGACACACGCCCGTGTGCCTACCCGTGTGGACAATATAAGGCTATTGACTAAGCCTCATTGCCATCCTTATCTACCTATTTGCATACAAATACCCACCAATACCAAAACGAGCACAATTTTTGTAAACAACAACATTAGACATTCATTGAATCATAATAATGCATCAATTATAACTTCAAAATGAATGTTAGCCATCATTCAAAGCTTAATACAAATTGAAGGGTTCCCAGTCCCAAGCCAATAAATTTGGCCAATACTCAAAGACACAAAATAATAAAGTCTAAGTCTTATACATGCCATGTTCAAAAATATAGATCCAACTATACTGAAAGCTTCAGTCGATAGTGTGATCGATATCTCTGACTTCTGGAATCCTTGAGCTAGATAGGCGACACTGTAAGGAAATGGAAAGAAAAGGGAGAGGAAAGGAAGTAAGCATAAAACCTTAGTAAGTTGCATATAAGTAAGTACACAACAACAACATTTTATCAATGATCCACATGCTCATGATACCAAGGTAGGCATAGGCATAACTTACTCATTACCATCCATATTAGTCGTATATTGTTCAATGAGCTCATATTTCATACGTACCAATTAGGTACCTGTACCACTCATAACACGGTTATACTTTCCTCATTAGCTTAAGAACATAACGTTCACCGTTGAACTATTTAGAACACTGCCAGATATTTATTAAGCCTCAAACGTGGGTAAAGTGCCGATGTCATATCCCAGATATGGTCTTACACTGGCTCACATCTCAAGTCGATGCCATGGCCCAGACATGGTCTTACACTGACTATCATATCGTAGCCGATGCATGTCCCAGACATGTCTTACACTGGCTTACGTCTCGAGGCCAATGCATGTCCCATACATGTTTTACACTAGTTCTCGTCTCAATGCCAATGCCATGTCCCAGACATGGTCTTACACTGGCTCTCATAATGTGGCTGATGCATGTCCCAGACATGTCTTACACTAGTCAACAGTTACCCATATGTCACGGCATGAATATCCAATTTATTTTCTAGGTTCAAACAAGAACTCTACTATCTCTATTATCATCATACCATCTCAATTCCACAATCAAGCAATTCATGCTATATAAATTCAAATACAATTCAACACATACATTAGTAATGTAGTTATATTATTTACATACAACTTACCTCGGATTACAAAATGTATACGACTAGTTAGTTTAGTTGATTTGGTTGGATTTTCCCATGTCTAGGTTTGAATTTGGAAATTATTGATCTAAAATAGCAAAATGCACTCATTTAATCACTAAATAAAATTAAGCAATTAAAATTTCACATCTTAGGCAAAATGACCATTTTGCCTCTATGCTTGAAAATAAATTTTTATCGAATTTCTTTGCATCTTAGGCCTAGATGAACTCTTTTTACACTTATAGCAACCCAAAATTCTCTCTATTTCACACATTTATCACTTATTTTGCAACTTATGCAAAATTGTCCCTTTAGGTGTTTTCATGCTAGCACCTTTCTTAAATGTTGTCTATTACACAACTAAGACTCATATTCTTCCATAAAATTTCAGAAAACACCCTAAATTCTCTCATAGAAAAACTCTAGACTTTCAACCATTTTGGAAAATAGAACTCTCATTTGAAAGCTCAAGCTTCAAGGGTCTCAAAAATACAAAAATCATCAACAAAGGACATGGAAATCACTTACTTGTGGGTGCTTCAAGTTGCTGAAATTTTTGAAGCTTAAAACCCCTAAGAATAGCTGAAAAATTGGTGGAGAAGAAACTATGAAAAAGATGATATCTTTTTCTTTCTTTATTTTATTCACTTAGGTCATCATATTACCTAACATTAACTTTTCAACACACTTGTCTCCTATGGCGTGCCAAGCCAAGATTTAGGGGTCTAATTGCCCTTTAAAATCCCTCAATTTTTATTCTTTAGCTAATTGGCACCTTTGGCTATCAATTTAGGACTTTTACATTTTATGCAATTTAGTCCTTTTTTGAAATTGGGCTCACAAACGTCAAAATTAGCTCACCAAAATTTTCATGTACTATTATAAACATGCTATGACTCCAAAGTAATAATAAAATAATTTCTCTGACTTCGAATTTGTGGTCCCGAGACCACTATTTCAACTAGCCCCAAAATCGAGTTGTTACACATGTGGACAATATAAGGCTATTTACCAAGCCTATTTTCCACCCTTACTTACACAACCTATGCAAAAGCAACCAAACCAATACAAGGATAACTTATTTAAAACAATCAGCCACAATAGATTGCATTCCAATAGTGCATTTTATTCATCTATGAAAATGCATCTTTGCATATAAATCAAAATGCATATTTGCCATCATTCAAGACTTAATACAAAATGAAGAGTTACCAACCCAAGCCAACACATTTGGCCAATTCTCAATGACACAAAAATAGTAAAGTCTAAGCCCTATACATGCCATATTCAAAAATATAAATCAAACTATACCGAATACTTCGATTGATAGTGTGATCGATATCTCTGATTCCCGTTGATCCTTGAGCTAGATAAGCGGCACTATAAGAAAATGGAAAAGGAGAGGAACTAAGCATAAACCTTAGTAAGTTGCACATAAATGAATATACAACATAAATTTACCATTCATCAGCAAACTCATAACATACAATTAGGCATAAGAAAAACTTACTCATCAATATTCGGTACACATCGAATATCATAAAATGGGCTCATATTTTATATATATACCAAACAGGTACCTGTACCACTCACAACACAGTTATACTTTCCTCGTTAACTTGAAATCGTAACTTTCACCGTTGAACCATTTGGAATACTATCAGATATTCATTAAGCCTCAATATAGGGTAAGGTGTCGATGCCATGTCTCATACATGGTCTTACACAAGTTCTAGCATATCTGTGCCGATGCCATGTCCCAGACATGTCTTACACTGGCTTACGTCTCGAGGCCGATGCATGTCCCATACATGTCTTACACTAGCACTTGTCTTAAATACCGATGCCATGTCCCAGGCATGGTCTTACACTGGCTCTCATAATGTGGCTGATGCATGTCCCAAACATGTCTTACACTAGCTCACAATAACCCATATGTTATGGCATGAATATCCGATTTATTTCCTAGGTTTAAACGGAAACTCTACTATCTCTATTACCATCATGCTTTCTCAATTCCACAATCATGCAATTCATGCTATATTAAATTCAAGTACAATTTAACACATACATTAACATTGTAGTTGTATTATTTACATACAACTTACCTCGGATTACAAAATGTGGCGACTAGTCAATTTAATCGATTTGCTTGGCTTTCCCCCGGTCTAGGTTCGGATTTGGTATTTCTTGATCTATAATAGAAAAATGTACTAATTTAGTCACTAATTAAAATTAGGCAATCAAAAATTTATATTTTTGGTAAAATGACCATTTTGCCCCTAGACTTTGACAAAAGACCATTTTACCCCTAGGCCCAAAAATTGATTTTTATCGAATTTCTTTATATCTTAAGCCTAGCCGAACCCTTTTTACTCTTATTGAAACTCAAAATTCCCACTATTTCGCATAGTTAACATCTATTTTACAACTTATGCAATATAGTCTTTTTAAGTGTTTTCATGCTAACACCTTTCACAAAAATTGTTCATAACACACCCGAGACTTATTTTCTTCCATAAAAACTCAGCAAACATTACAAACCCTTTCATGGCAAAACCCTATACTCTGGATCATTTTGCAAAATAGTACCTTATTTGAAAGCTCATGCTTTGGGGGTCTAAAAAGTACAAAGATATTCAAGAAAAGCCATAAAAAATCACTTACTTGTGAAGGCTTAAAGTTGCTGAAATTTAAGCTCTTAAAACCCCATTCAATGGATAATTTTCGGTGAAGAAAGAAGATGAAAAAGGGATGATATCATCTTTCCTTTAATTACTCATATTTTAGTCAAAATAAGCCACCTAACCTACCAAAATTTGAAAATTTAACCACCTTTGTCTCCTACGGCCGGCCATGCCTCCCTAAAGGGTCTAATTTCCCTTTAAAGACCCCCAATTTAGGTTCTCTAGCTATTTGGCACTTTTAGCTATCAATTTAGGACTTTTGCATTTTATGCGATTTAGTCATTTTTCTCAATTGAGCTCACGAACGTCAAAATTAACTCACCAATTTTTTTATACTCTAATATAAACATGCAATGACTCCAAAATAATAATAAAATAATTTATTCGACTCCGAATTTGTGGTCCTGAGACCACTATTCCTACTTGGCCCTAAATCGGGCTGTTACAACACCGATTAGGGCGAATTCATTTCTAAGACAGTGGATTTACCATGACGCTGTAAATTTATGGTTTCATAATTCGTTATTTATTTTCCAATCAATGCTAATAGATTTGTTTTGTAGTACATTATTTTTCAACACATGTTATTTGTAATATCATCTCAGGTTATCATGACAATATTAATAAAAAAGGCTTATTATATATAAAAAAAATCAACGGTTGAAAAAATCATGAAGATCAGTGTCATAAGGTTTTCTCTATTAACGCATCAAAACCTTATTTATTTCAACGACCTACCCCTTATTCAACGACTACCTTAAGACAGATGAATTTTTCGTCTAACATGGATGCATTGCAAAACTAACAAACAAAATAGAAATTTGGAATGCTCATTGCATAAGAAATGAGAATAAAATTTACAATTTTCTTTGTCAAATGGTGAAAGATTCGGGAAAGGATCCCACTAGTTACCCAATTCTATTGCCTTCTCCTTCTAGACTGAATAGGGAGTATCCACCACCAGATGCACATGAGGAGGAGGATGAAGATGTTGGGTTTGGTAGTACTTGAATTGTTGTTTACAAATGTAAAGGCTGATGATGGGTTTCTATGGATGGTGCACTTTTTGGCATGTTTCCTTTTGTAAATTATGGATGTTAATTTTAGTACTTTAATTATGGATGTTAATTCTTAGTACTTTTGATCTTAGTTCTTATTCTAATTTTTCTTTCTTTCTAAATATGGATTACATAATACATATTAATATAATTTTTGTTATGTAAAGTCAGTAAAGTGTAACAGATGGAATTCTAATTCAAAAGAACGAAGACTTGTGTTTTCTTCATACAACTATTAATAAAGTCATCGATATGGCTAGAAAGTTATTAAGGGAAAGGAATAATGAAATCAAGTATTGAAAACCTATACAAAATTTTAACAATTACTAAAGTTTTTATATCTTTACCAAATTTCTAATATAATATCAATATCTTAGATACTTTACCAAGCCTATACCAAGGTTTAGAAGTTACCAAAATATCTAACGATCTAAAAATATTTTAAAGAATTTACCAAAATTTGTAAGCATTTACAAAGTTTTCTAAGATTTTATCAATATTTCCAAAATTTCTCAAACTATACCAAGTTTTAACCGTGACCAAAATTTTTAAGCATTTACCAGAATTTAGCAATATTTCCAAAATTCCTTAGCCTATACCAAGTCTTAACAATTGCCAAAATTTCTATGACTTTACCAAATAATCCAATGATTTACCAAAATATCTAAAACTTTACCAAGATATCTAACGATTTACCAGAATTTCTAATGAATTTATCAATATTTATAAGCTTATACCAAAAGTCTTATAGATTACCACAATTTCTATTACTTTACCAAAAATCTAAAGGATTACCAAATTATCTAAGATTTTACCAATATTTCTAAGGATTTACCAAATTATATAAAACTTTACCTGAATTTCTAACGATTTACCATTACTTTTAAGACTTTACCAAAATATTTAATTATTTACCAAAAATTCTGACACTTTACCTTACTTTACAAATATTTCTATTGTTTACCAAAACCTTTAAGATTTTACCTATGTTTACAAAATTCCTCAACCTATGCTAAGTCTTACCAATTACCAAAATTTTTATAACTTTATCAAAATATTTAACGATTTACCAAAATTTCTTAGACTTTACTCAAATATCTAAGCTTTACCAAATTTTCTTAGGATTTACCAAAATATCTAATGATTTACAAGAATTTCTAACAATTTACCAATATTTCTAGGCATATATCGAAATTTCTAAGCCTATACCGAAATTTCTAAAATTTCTCTGTCTATGCCAAGTCTTCAAAATTTCTAAGACTTCACCAATATTTGTAATTGTTTAAACAAATTTCTAACACTTTACCAAAATATCTAGGAGTTTACTAATATTTTCAAAATATCTAAGAGTTTACTAATATTTTCAAAATTTCTAAGCACATACCAAGTCTTAACAAATTAACAGAATTTTTATGACTATACCAAAATATCTAACGACCTACTACAAGTTCTAAGATATTATCAAAATATTTAAAACTTTACCATACTTTCTTAGGATTAACCAAAATATCTTATATTTTAACAGAATTTCTAACAATTTACCAATATTTCTAAAATTTCTAAGCCTATACAAGAAGTCTTATAAATTACAACAATTTTTATAGCTTTACCTAAATATCTAACAATTTACTGTAATTTCTAATGATTGCAAATATTTAAGGCTATACCAATAATTTTGCCAAAATTTCTAAGCCTATACAAACTCTTAAGAATTACCAAAACTTTTATAATTTTACCAAAATATCTAACAATTAACCAAAGTTTCTAAGACTTTACTAATAATTTTAATTATTTATCAAAATTTCTAAGTCTATACCATGTCTTAACAATTATCAAAATATCTAACAATTTATCACTATTTCTAGTACTTTATCAATATTTTTAACAATTTATCAAAATTTGTAATAATTTACTGTTATTTATAAGGATTCATCAAAAAATTTAAGACTCTAAAAAAATATTTTTCCAAAATTTTAAATGATTTATCAGAATTTAAATTTATAAAGATTTATCAATATTTATATGAATTTATTAAAATTCTTAAAATAAATTTTTTTATAACTTATAAACTTTTCCTAAGCTTTTTATATACAAGGCAATAGTAGAAATGCCAAAGTAAGCAAGAGCAGTTTTGGGGTCTCTTTCAAATGTTGCCACCAGACAACCCACGGTATCAGATTTTAGGGTTTATTCTTGGAGCTCAAGGAAACCACCCTTTGTCAGCTATGTATCAAAATTGCTTGCAGGCACCCTTTCATTTTTGGGTTATTTTTATTTGATATTTGCTTGGATTTTAATATTTTTCATCAAAATAATCTATATTTTATTATAATAAAATAATATAGTAATTAATAATAAAAATGCATGTTAATAAATATCTTATTTGTAAAATAATATTTGAAGGAAAAAGAAAGGTTAGGCATCATGACATTGCTTCGCCAATGGATTAACTTGACCCCACCAATCTCGAGAACATGCTGAGACCCAACTCTTCTTTTCCCTTTTAAAATTGCGGAAATCAAAATTTATAAAAAGATAACTAATGCATTAATTCTATTTTTATTTATTTCATCTTCATTAATATTTCAACATTTTTGGTTTAGGTATATTTATTTACCATAAATATGAGCTGTCAAAGGGTTCAGTTTAGGCGGCCTAATATACTGTTTTTCATTTTACATTGCATCATCAAGTTTAGGGTGAGATCGGGTAATGCTACTATGGGTGTCTTAGTGAGAGGTTGGGAAAGAGAGCGGATATTTGGGTATAGTCGTAATTTAGGTGTCAGTCCAGTTTTAGAAACAGAACTTCAAGTGATTCTTGATGGGTTCAAAACGTCTTGGGAGGAAGGGGTGTGTCCGACTGGTAATTGAAGGCGATAGAAAATCAACGGTTGGTTTAATTCATGGGACCACCAAAGCTGAGTTTGAAAATTTGCAATTGGATGAAGAGGAACTGACAAGATAAGATTTGATATGTGCCATGAACGACAAATGCTAACGAGATTTCACTTCTTCATTCACCCTATTCGGTGGTGCAAGATGAAATGATATGAGATAAGTATTAAGTAACCCAATTTTTTTTTAACTTTTTTGATTGGGTCTTGCAGTTCAACTTCCTCGAAATTTATAAAAATAACTTCAACCAGCATCGCTAAAATAATCACCATTTTTGTTTTATTTAGCCAAAGTCAAACATGAATTCAAGTTAGTATTCCTTTAAAAAAAATAAAATCAAATGACACCTCGTTAAGGTAAAAGTTAAGGCGGTGATTAAAGAAGGATTTTCAGAATTTGTTATACAAATTCATATTAGCCCGGCCGAAATATATATTATTCTTAAAATTTCAGTTCGTGCCAAACCCAGCCAATTTGAAGTAAAATTAACCTGATCCTCAACTTTGAGTTAATTTATATATATGTATTTTATTTTAATATTTTACTATATCCCTATTCAACATTTATCTATCTCTTGACTTTGATTCTAAAATTTCTTTTAATTAATTACATATATTAAATGCGAAATTATTTGATACACTGCTAGTGGAGTTTTTAGACTCCACTAACAGGTTCAAGAGGTTGAAAAGTGTTATAGTAAAATATTAAAAAATAAATATTTTAAAAAAGAGATATGTGTCAAATTTTCAAGTCTACTTACGGAATAAAAAAATATACTAGTGTATCAAATACAAACCCATATTAAATAAGTTTTTTTTATTTTAATGTTCTTTCATTCGATGTAAAGATAATTTAAAAAAGGCATTTTAATTTTTTTGGCCCTCCAACTTTACCAAAAAAAAGTTATTTAGCTTTCAAATTTAATTTTCCATCACTTTTAGCCCTTAAACTTGTATTTTTTGTCAAATTATCCAAAAATAGATGGAAAAGTTAACGCTTGTTAACGTTGCTGACATGACATACATGTGGATTGCCACGAGAATGACATACCAATATTTAATTAAATTTTCAAAACTTTAAAATATTAAAAAAGGTTTTTTTATATTTTTAATAATTTTAATTTTTTTAATTTTAAAAATAATTTATATATATTTGAATTTTCTAAAATTTAAAAATTAATTAAATGATGCCGTGTCATCCACTTGACAATCCATGAGTATGACATATTAATAAAGTTAAAAAATTAACTTTTTCATCTATTTTAAGATAGTTTGACAAAAAAATACAAATTTAAAAAATTAAAATAAAAACAAAAAACTATTTAAATAATAAATTTATAAACACATGTTAAATTTAATAATATTTGTATTATAAATTTAATATTTATTAAAGATATTTTATTTAAATATTTAATAAAATATTTTATTTTGAAACAAATTTAAAATATTTGTATTTAATAATATTTAAAATAAAATATTTGTATTTTATTAAATTTATTTAAGGGTAAATTACACCAACAGTCACTCAATAGTGTAGCTGACAAAATAGTTATTCAGGTTTCAATTCAGCCACTCAACTTTCAAAAAATAATAAAACAGTCACCACTAACCGTTTTCCGTTACGTCTGTAACAGAGCTATCCTTTTCCGTTATTCACTTAACAGAAATGCCATTTTCCATCCCTCTCCCATCCCCATCCCCCTCACTTTTCCCCACCATCCTTCCCTTATCACAAACCGCTTTACTTTTTTGTAGACCTCCCAACCATTGCCCTCTCCTTCTCTTCCCCCCTATTCCTTCTTCACCATCATCCCCAAGGAAAATTAACCCCAAGAAGGCAGTAAAAGTGTGGCCACAAAGACCGGACCTTTACGCCATATGCACCATGCTTGCACGCTGAATGTTACCACATTTCCAAAGCCTAAAACAAAATTGGTCTCAATTACAAAGCTTCGATTTGCCAAAATGACAAAGTTAACATGGGGAGTTGCAGTTTGCTTACTGAGTAGACCACAGAAATGAGCTCGATATCAAGACTCAACATCCAAGCGTTTGGGTCTCTTTTAAAATCAAAGTAACCAATACAGATTGAATAGACCCAAAGAGGCAATAGAATAAAACCAGGGTTATCTCTGATGGATACCCTTTCAGAACTGCAACCTTCAAATTTAGTAGGGAAAGTATCAATTTGAAGTAGCCAAAGCATTGTGGATTATGAAATAGCATATTAAATTACCTGACTAACGATTTTTGCTGAAATTGACAAACAGGCAGTAGCGATATATAGGCCACTTATGAGCCAATTGTTAAATGTTGTTAACATGGTAGAAGGAGATGGGTGTAAATGCGGTTGAATTCGTGGAGAAAGTATTGGCATAGCAGCAAAGATCAAAGACAGCTGATTATGCCTTATACTACAAAAACAAATGGCATAGCAGCAGACGAACCTGAAGATAACAGTAAGCAAGAAAGTGAAAGTTGGGAATAAGTTGGCAAGAGCAGAAGCAAGGGTTGGAGAGCTGTATCTTACATCAATGATTACACAGTTTTGCATCAAAGTGATCCTGTAAAAAAGCCCAGTTTTATTACCAATTTTTCACCAATAAAGGAATTATTGAACTCTGTTTAGATTTAATTACATACCCAACAATGCTTAAGCAGAAAATTTTGCACAAAAAAGTTAAAGTAATTGGTGGGTGCTTTTTCTTGCATATAAAGAAGTCCCAAAAAAGAAATAAATACCATTAATTACTCATCCATGGATTTAATTGATAGATAGATTAGAATCTTGTGAAGGAAAAAGTTGCTGGAAGAAGAATGAGAGAAGCCAAAGCATTTGAGTAGACAACAAGGACAAAGTGGCTCATTCCTTTGGACATGACAGCTTTGCTAAGGGTAAGAGAAATGGTGGTAAAGAAGGAATAGAGAGAAAATGTGGAGAGGGCAATGGTGGGGAAGTTTGCAAAAAAGTAAAGGTGTATGTGATAGGGGGAGGGATGGTGGGGAAGAGGGAGGGGGATGGGAGATGGATAGAAAGTGGCATTTCTGTTAAGTGAATAACGGAAAAGGGTAGCTTCGTTACAGACGTAATGGTAAACGATTAGTGGTGACTGTTTTTGTAATGGCCTAAATTCAAGGTTATCGGAATAGTGGTTTCATAACCACAAATTCGATTTAAGGAGAAATTTATTTCAATATTTTTTCATGAAAATTGATATGATAGAAAAATCGTATGAAACTATTGATAGAAAAATTTTACCGATTTAGTGGTTAGTTAGAAAAAGAAATTATTGAAGAAATTGGGTAAAAACAAGGTATCGGGACCTCTATCTCGTAAAACTGAGTCAAAAATAATTCTATAAATATTTATGAAATGTTAGTAATGTGGTATTAAAATTCCGTTAGGAAATTTTAATGTTTGGATAGTTAATTAAATGAAAAAGACTAAATTGTTAAAGGTGTAAAAGTGGATGGGATGATTAAATAGCTTAAGTGTCTAATGAGAGAGGATTTAAAAGAAAATTAGACCCAAAATTTATTTGGGCTGGACGGCAAGGGTATGAAATCAGCAGGAAAATTGATAAATTAAGGGCAAAATTGGAATATTGCAAAATTAACTAAATAAAACTAGGACTAAATAGAAAATATCTAGATTTCTCTTTATTTCTCTTCAATTCCAGCAGCTAAAAATGCCATAGGAGGGTTCTCTAAGCTGGTATTTCATAATTTTTGCACCAAGTGAGTTAATCCTTGCCTTTTTCTTGTAATTTTTGTGTTTCTAAGACTTTTACAACTAGGTCTTACTATTAAATTCATTAGTTTTTGATTTCATGGATGAAATTGAAAGTCACCATGGTTGAGTGATGTAATTTTGTGATGAAATAGAATGAAATTAAAGCTTTAATTTGTTTATGAGATGATTTTATTAGGTAATTTCAATAGAAATTGATTTTTAAGACCTAATTGTGAAAATGTTTGGAATTAAAGTCTATTGCTGAAATTTTGATCCCTAAAGGTTGTAAACTGGTTTAAGGTGATAGAATAAAATGTTAATTGATAAAATCAGCTCAATTGAGAGGCTAATTGAGTAGGGACGAAATTATCATTTATTAAAAGCTTAGGGGAAAAATGGTAATAAACAGCTTGCACAAAAATAGTTTGGACAGCAGCAGTAGACTAACTTTGAAAAATCACCATAAATATTATAAATCTAATTAGAAGATGAAAAAAATATGGAATTAAAGATTATTGAGTCTAGTTTCTCATAGAAGAAATAGTGTAAGCAATGGATTTGTAAATTTTGAGATATAATAAATTTTGTGAGACAAGGTCAAAATGAATTCGGGTTCCCCTATTTTGACTTTGAAAAATCATAAAAAATTCAATAAAAATAATTAGGGGCTTAAATGTATATGTCTAAAATCCTTAATGATTCTATTTTTAAGAGAAACAAACAAGAACATAATTTGAATCCTGTATGAAGAGATAATTAATTTTAGTGAAGAAGGGTCAGAACTGTCAGACAGAAGAATAGGGGTGACTTTAAAGAATAAAATGTACTTATTTGCTAAACCAAAAATTATGAAAATTTTATGGTAAGAATATATATGAGTCTAGTTTTAGGGAAAGTTAACGGATCTTAATTTTGAGTTCCGTATCTCAAGTTATAAATAATTTAGTGACTATGACTCAAATAGACAGATTTGAATAAACTATAAATAATTATAATTGAATTATAGAGAATGTTGCATATGAACATGAAATGTATTAAATTGATAATTAAATTTATTTATTTAGATCCAGAAGATTCAAATACGAAGCTAGATCGAGGAAAGGAAAAGTTCAGGATTAGTAGATTTTTGTACATAAACAAGTATCAAGGTAAGTTCATGTAACTTGAATTATATTCTTAAATGCTTGAAATGTATGTTATTGATGTGAATATGATTTGAAAGCTCATTGTATGAAAATTTATGAAACATTGATATATTTGAATGAAAGGAAATTTCGATGGATCTCTGAAAAGGAATTGACAGTAAAAGGATCTAGCCCGGACGGGTGATCCTATCCTAATATAGCCCTCCCGAAGAATATGTGAAAAATGGATTTAGCCCGGACGGGTAATCCGAATTAGGGTCTGAATTTAGCCTGGACTGGTAATTCAGATCCAAGCTCATTAGAGTAATTGTCGTTGCAGGAGATTTAGCCTGGACTGGTAATCCCGACAATACTCTATGAGTTTATATTACAGGGGATTTAGTCTGGACTGGTAATCCCGCTGTAAGGATGAGGTTCGCGGGAGTGTGCTCTCTGAAATGGAAATGTGCGCACATGAATATGAATTGACGGACCCGGAAATGTACACTAAAAGTGTACCTCTGAAAATCCATCGAAAATTCCAAGAAATCCAACGGGATAAATATAAAAATATATATATAAGGAAATGGAAATCATGTATTGATGAGCTCATCAATCATAGTATATATTATTGGTACATGGAAATTATTGTACTAACTTGAATGTTGAGTTTGTGCATGTTAGGGTAATAATGCATTGAATGGACATAGGAATGTTTATTATATTGTATTGAAAATATTAGGTAAGTATAATTCTTATTACATGAGCTTACTAAGCACAAGGTGCTTACCCTGTTTCCTTTTCCCCTGTTTTGTAGTGTTAGAGCTCGGAGGTCGGATTTGGTAAGAGACACATCAAGCTATCAACCTCAGGATTTCGGTATATAAAAAAAACTTTATTTTGGAAATCAATGGCATGTATAAGCTAATAAAGTAAATGATTCTGTGAAATGAATGTAAGGTCAGCCAATGGTATGGCTAACAAACCTGGTTTTGGGTATGTGATGACGTTATTTTATAAATATGCATGAATTTATCTTGAAAATATGTTGAATTGGATTGGTTGATATGGATTGTTTTTTGTTTAAAATTTCAGGGAAGGTTAGATATCTATAATGGGTTAAATTGAGTTAAAAAAAATTAATTCGTAAACTCTGATAATACTTCGTACCCTATTCCGGCAATGAATACGGGTAGGGGTATTACAGTATTGTTATTTTTTGAAAGTTGAGTGACTGAATCACTACAAGAAAAAAAACTTTTAGCGGCGCTTTTTTAGCCTTTAGCTGCGCTTTTCAAAACGCCGCAAAAATGCCGCTATAGGTAATGCCACAAAAATTTGTGACGTTTATTAAAAAAGCGCCGCTAAAAGTCATGGCTTTTAGCGGCGCTTTTTTAAATAAACGCTGCTAATTTTGGCAGATTTTTAGTATTTTTTTCACCAATATCCATCCCTTTTTGCATTAAAATCCAACCAAATACAACAAATATAGTATAAAATGCAGCCAAAAACATCAAATTTAGCATAAAAAATACAACAAAAAACATTAATTCTAAATGATACTTCAAATTTAACGAAAGATATATGATATAATTAATAAATAAAGTATAATTTAAAATATTCTTACAATAATGTTAAACGTGACAAATTAAAAACATTCTTACAATTAGAAAACTAATGTCTATGATGGCGGCTTTTGCGATTGCTGAAACATCTGCATCATCTGCTGAAGCTGTAGCTGGAGGTCATCGTACTTTTTGCTCTGCTCTGCTGCCATCGCTGCTGCCTCTGCCTCCCTCACTCGTGCCTCTGCCTCCCTCGCTGCTGCCGCTGCCTCCCTCTCTGCTGCCTCCGCTCTAAGTTGTTGTTGGAGTTCTTCATATTTTCGTTGAACCTCGGCAATTTGCTCAACCGTGTTCGCTTGCATCTGAGCTATCTGGTCTCTTAACCTCTGAACTTCAGCTTGAGCTTGACTTTCGGAAGGCATGTATTGCTAGGAGCCGGAACCAAAATATTGGGTCGGGTTAACACCAGATCCTTGAAATTGAACCCGACAATACCTTTCAGGACCCAAAACTTCAGTGATAATTCTGTTATCAATGTTCTCAAGATTAACAGAACTATCAGTCGAAGCAATCGCTTCATATTCGCCTTCTTCTCCTTTAGTTTCTCCTAAAAAATCAATTAAAGAGTTAGAAACGAAATATATAATAAAAAGAAATGCAACATAACTTAACATTATTTCAAACTACTAATGATGAATTGAATTAAACAATTATAATTAAACATTATAAATATTTGTGACAGCCCTAAATTGACCCTAGTCGGGAACTGGTTTCGGGACCACAAAACCGAGTCATAAAATAATTAACCGTTATTTCTATGCTTATGTGCGTGAACATGCATGTGTGAAAGTTCCAATCTTTAATTTATTCATTTGAATGTGAATTTATTTAATAGGACTTATATGAGACATTTTTAAATGTGATAGGTTAATGTGTAAGGGTCTATTAATGCATGTTATAAAAGTATGGACTTGCATGTCAAATTGTCCATTTTAGTTAGTGGCCGGCGATGTTGTTAATTATATATAACATATATATATTATATTAGCATTATTTCTATTATATGGTTTTAATATAGAATAAGGTTATTAAAGATAGAAAATGGGTGAAGAAAAAAAAGAAGAAGAAGAATCATCTTTACTTCCTTCTAGCGAAAATAAGAGAGCAAGAGAGGAAATAGCTTAAGTCTTTCGGTCACCTTTGGGCTGGAAATTAAGGTAAGAAATTCAAGTTAATTTTCTTTTTAAATCTTAGCATAGTTTAAGCTAGATCTTAAGTTCCTTACTTAGCCCATGCCAAAATTTTGAAGTTGATGGTGATATGAACATTCGGCTATGGAAGATGTTAAAGAGAATGGTTGTAATGTTATATATATTTTGATAGTATATTAGATGGTTTGAGATTTGAGCTAGTTACATGTGCTATTATGAAGATTTATGGGTGTTTTAGAATCGGCCTAAGTGTTTTAGTCATTAATATATATATTGCCGAATGTATGCTTAAGGAATTGGTTAAGTACATTGTTGTTAAATGCTTGTTGTTTTTGTATAATGTTGCCTAGCTACTAAATGAACTTAGGGTATTATAGATAAGTTTAAGAGTGGCATAATTGAAATGAAGTTTGCTTGTGCGAATGTGATTTTAGTGCATGAATTAGGAGTTTAATTTCATTCGGTAACTCATACCAAATTGGGAGATAGTATTAAACATTAGTATTATTTGTTAAATAATTGAAGTGAGCTTTAAATGGTTGTTTTGCTTATAATGGCCGAATGTGAACTTAAGTTTTGAATTACAATTGAAGCTTGTTAGTCAGTTGATGATGTCCTTTGATAGCCCTTTTGATATTCGGCCATTGTTAAGGAATTTTGAATTGGTTATAAATTTCTATGTTTTAATTAGCAAATTGAATTTGAGCTAATTATATATGATGATATGCTCTAAACTCAAATGGTAAGTTCTTAAGTGTTTGGACTTGGAAATTTAAGAGCAAATTGTAATAATCTGCTTAGGACAGCAGCAGTAGCGTGATTTTTGAAAATCACCATGAATTTTGGAGTGGAATTAGAGACTGAATAAAATATGTAATCAAAGCTCAATGAGTCTAGTTTCTTATAAAATAAACAGTGCAAGCAAAGAAATTTCCTATAGAGAGATATTTAAAGTTGGTGTGACAGTGTCAGAATGAATCCGAAATCCCCTGTTCTGTTTTTAGAAAATCATTATAAATAGTACAAAAATTTTATAAGATAAATTATATTCTTAGATCCTTAATGAGTCTAGTTTAAATGAAATAAAAAAACATATTTGAAATTGTACATGAGAAATTTGATTCGTAGTGAAGAGTGGTCAGTATATAAACAGTGAAATAGGGGAAACTTAATAAAATATGGTTTGATAGCCAAACCAAAATCCTGAAATTTTATGGATAAAGAAAATGAGTCTATTTTCAAGAAATTTAAGAAATGATTAAGTTCTAGCTCAGTTAAAATATTTAATGATGTGCTCAGGAGTAGCTTATAGTGAAATTGTGATTATTGTAAACATGAAAAAAAAATTGTAATATGCTTATTGATTCTATAAGACTATAATCTGTATGTGAATTCGATATTATGTAATATCTGAAAATAATATTTGAATAGTCGATTAATGATTAGTTTAAAATTTGTTGAATTAAAGCTCAAGAGCATAGGAGGCAACTTCGAAAAGGGAAAAGAGAAGTAACCGAGTAACCATTTCGCAACCGTTCAATATATCCGAGGTAAGTTTAAGTAGTTTCCTTTAGCATATAGTTGACGATACCACTATAAGAGTATAGTAGGTAAATGTGATCTTTGGCTTGCACTTGAATTAAGATGTATAATAGATAATGCATGTATATGACTTATAGTTGATGGCACTTTGAATTTAAGATTAAATGATGAATAGAATGAGCGATATGAGATATAACCATTGAGCTGAAATGTGAATGATGATGTGCGTATCGAGTTTATACTCGAATGTAATATACGACTATTAAATGATAAGGTGACTGACATGTGTTATGATCAAATGAGTATGAGATTGGAATACGACATGAGATCCAGCTAATGCAGAAATATATCCGGACATGAGATCCGCAGGCTATATGCTAGAAATATATCTGGACTTGAGGTCCGCAGGCTACGTGCTGGGAAAATATCCGGGTTAAAGACTGCAGGCTTGCGCTAGTAATGTATTCCGAGCTCTAAGATTTGACAGAACCGATGCCAGTAAGTTAAATAAGATTCGACTTCGAATATAGTAGTAAACATCGTTGCATAAGTATTATATGTTTTACATGTTAATGTTCGTGTTATGTTTATATTTGAATTGATTTTTAAAGTGATTTAATAGCATCAAAGCACGAAATATATAATAGTGTGTTTATGTGTTGGTGTGTGCGAATGAATCGATATTTGAGAATAGACAATAATATATGGTTAATGTAAGTCTCCATATGAAACAATTGATAAAGGTATAGTATAATCTATGTAAAAGTGAATATGTGCAAGAAGTCTTGTGTATACATACTACATATTCGGCCAAGGGGTTGTAACTAATGTACTGAGTATATTTGGTCAAGTGAATTACAATTAGAATACAAGTTTGTGATACTCAATGTTCAATTTTAATGATGAGCATTAATAGTATGAATGCTTAAACTTACTAAGCTCGAAAGCCTTACTTTGTTTCTTATTTCTTTGTTTATAGATTGTTGATTTGGCTATCGACTAGGGGGATCGTCAGCAGTCTTCATACTATCTATTTTTGGTACAATTATATTTGGACTCGATAGTCATGTATAGGTTGGACTGTTGACAAAAAAAAAAAAAATATTTTTGAAATTGTAATTATCTTGGCCGTATAAAAATGACACTTATGACTTATAAATCGTATGTATTTAGTTCGATTTATACTTGTGTTGTAGATTATGTGATTGAAATTAAATGTTGCTTGGTAATCCTCAAGCCTAACGTCAACGGCAGGGCTAGGGATAGTATTAATACGATAGTATGATAAATTCTGATAGTTAAATATGTGTTTCTGTTTTTGGTTTTGATGGGCCAAAGCAAAAATCCTTAAAATTTTATGGATACAAGGTAAATGAGTCTGTTTTCAAGGAAAATTTACGGAAACTGATTTAGAGTTTCGTAGCTCCAGTTATAAATAATTTAATGACTGTTGCTCAGGAAGTCAGCTTATAGTGAATTGTGATTATATTGTAAACATTGATAAAAAATTTTGCTAATTAATTGCTTATTGATTTCTTATAAGCTTACTATAATCTGTATGTGAAATTCGAATATATATGTATTATATTCTGAAAATAATATTTGAATAGTCGATTCATGATTAGTTTAAAATTTTTTGAATTAAGCTCAAGAGCATAGGAGAGCAACTTCGAATAAGGGAAAAGAGAAAGTAACCGAGTAACCATTTCGCAACCGTTCAAATATATCCGAGGTAAGTTTTAAGTAGTTTCCTTTAGCATATAATTGACGATACCACTATAAGAGTATAATAGGTAAATTGTGATCTTTGGCTTGCACTTGAATTAAGATGTATATAGATAATGCATGTATATGACTTATAGTTTGATGGCCATTTTGAATTTAATATTAAATGATGAATAGAATGAGCGATATGAGATATAACCATTGAGCTGAAATGTGAATGATGATGTGCATATCGAGTTTATACTCGAATGTAATATACGACTATTAAGTGATAAGGTGACTGACATGTTATGATCAAATGAGTATGAGATTGGAAATATCCGGACATGAGATCCGCAGGTATATGCTAGAAATATATCCGGACTTGAGGTCCGCAGGCTACGTGCTGGGAAAATATCCGGGTTAAAGACCAGCAGCCTTGCGCTAGTAATGTATTTCGAGATCTAAGATTTGACAGACCGATGCCAGTAAGTTAAATAAGATTTCGACTTCGAATATCAGTGGTAAACATCGTTGCGTAAGTATTATATATTTACATGTTAAGGTTCGTGTTATGTGCTTATATTTGAATTGATTTTTTAAGTGATTTAATAGCATCAAAGCACGAAATATATATATGTGTGTGTGTGTGTGCGAATGAATTCGATATTTGAGGATAAGACAATAATATAATTGGTTAATGTAAGTCTCCATATGAAAGAATGTGATTAAAGGTATTAGTATAATCTATGTAAATAGTGAAATATGTGCAAGAAGTCTTGTGTATACATACATACATATTCGGCCAAGGGGTTTGTAACTAATGTACTGATGTATATTTGGTCAAGTGAATTACAATTAGAATACAAGTTTTGTGATACTCAATGTTCAATTTTAATGATGAGCATTAATAGTATGAATTGCTTAAAACTTACTAAGCCTCGAAAGCTTACTCTGTTTCTTATTTCTTTGTTTTATAAATTGTTGATTTTGCTATCGACTCGGGGATCGTCAGCAGTTCTTCATACTATCGATATTTGGTACATTTATTTTTGGACTCGATATGGCATGTATAGGTTGGACTGTTGACACAAAAAAAAAAAAATATGTTTTGAAATTGTAATTATCTTGGCCGTATGAAAATGGCACTTATGACTTATAAATCTGTACGTATTCAGTTCGATTTATACTTGTGTTGGTAGATTATGTGATTGAAATTAAATGTTTAGCTTGGTAATACCTCATAGCCTATACCGGCGATCGGACACGGGCTAGGGGTGTTATATTTTATTGGTATCAGAGCTACGGTTTAGTCGATTCTAGGACTAACGTAGAGTGTTTGAGTCTAGCTATACATGCCATATAGTATTAAAACGATAGTATGATGAATTCTGACAATTAAATATGTGTTTTCGTATAATAATGGATCCCGATCCCAATCGAGCGGTAGCGATGATGTTGAGAGTGTAGCGCCTACCCCGGATGGGACAGCGCGATGGACTCTCAACCTATTGCAAGCAATCAGAACGACGAGGCTAGACAGGCTTTTTATAGTGTGATGAATGAGTGGTTCAACCAATACATTCGAACTAATACGGCTGTCCCACAACCCCCACTCCCGAATAATACGCCCCTGCACCTACGATACCTCCGGTAACTGATCAGACGAGGTTAAATAAGCCCCGGTTGACAGAATTCGAAAGCACGGGCTACTGAATTTAAAGCTATAGATAGTGATGATGCCGAGCAATTGAATTTTGGTTGGACAACGCTATTCGAGTACTTGATGAACTATCTTGCACACCCGATGAATGCCTGAAATGTGCTATATCCTTGCTACGTGATTCTGCTTTCTATTGGTGGAACACATTGGTTTCTGTTGTACCCAGAGAACGGGTGACGTGGGAGTTCTTCCAAACTGAATTCCGAAAAAAAAATATCAGTCAGAGGTTCATTAATCAGAAACGAAAAGAATTTCTTCAACTTAAACAGGGTTCCATGTCAGTTACTGATTATGAACGGAAGTTTGTCAGACTCAGTAGATATGCTCGGAATGTGTATCGTCTGAGGCTATTATGTGTAAACGTTTTGAAGATGGGCTAAATTAAGATATAAAGATGTTTGTTGGCATTCTTGAAATATAAGAGTTCGTAGCACTTGTCGAACGAGCTTGCAAAGCCGAAGAACTTAGTAAAGAAAAAGGAAAGCTGATGTCGAAGCTGGAGAATTTCGTAAAAGATCTTCAGGAAAGTCTTTTCAGCAATCATCGAAGAAATTTCGAGATGATTCAGGCCGATCAAAGAATACTTCGGGTTTTTCCAGACGAGACCACGATCGACCCCCTGTGAGTACACGAGCCACTTCAGTTGCTAGTGTTAGAAATGATCGTCGGACAGGACAGAGTGTAAGTATTGTGGTAAATGGCATTCGAGGAGTTGTAGATTTCATGACCGCTCCTGTTATAAATGCGGGTCAGCCGACCATTTTATTAAAGACTGCCCGAGATTATCGGAGCAAAATGTGAACCATAGTGGGAAACCGAGTATTACAGCACGAGGTAGACCACCTAGGAATTTAATGGAATGCTAGTGGCGGTTTAGAGAGGGTCTAGAGATGCTGCAACCAGATCCGAGGCTCGTGCTCCTGCTAGAGCTTATGCTATACGCGCACGCGAGGATGCTTCTTCGCCTGATGTTATTACGGTACTTTTACTCTCTTTGATACTGATGTGATTGCTTTGATTGACCCTGGTTCTACTCATTCATATGTATGTGAAACTTTAGCATCCAGTAAGACTCTACCTGTTGAGTCTACTGAGTTCGTAATCCGAGTGTCAAATCCCTTGGGTCAATATGTGCTTAGTCGACAAAGTGTGCAGGAAATGTCCCCTGATAATCCGAGGTTCCTATTTTCCGGCTGATTTGGTGCTTCTACCGTTTAATGAATTTGATGTTATTCCCGGTATGGATTGGTTGACCATCTATGATGCAGTGGTGAATTGCAAAAGAAAGACTATTGATTTGAGATGCGCAAATGATGAGATAATCCGAGTTGAGTCTATTGATATGAACGGTTACCGACAGTTATATCCTCGATGTTGGCTCAGAAATATGTCAAAAAGTGTGTAAGGCGTATCTTGCGTACGTACTTGATAGTAAAGAATTAGAAAGAAGCTTGAATCAGTATCAGTGGTTTGCGAGTATCCAGATGTTTTTCCTGAGGAATTGCCAGGGTTACCACCTGTTCGTGAAGTAGAATTCGACATCGAACTAGTACCTGGTACCACACCAATTTCGATAGCTCCGTATCATATGGCACCAATGGAATTGAAGGAATTGAAAACCAGTTGCAAGAATTGACGGATAGAGGTTTTGCTCGACCGAGTTTCTCACCTTGGGGTGCACCAGTATTGTTTGTGAAAAAGAAGGACGAAACCATGAGATTGTGCATTGACTATCGTCAGTTGAATAAAGTGACAGTAAAGAATAAATATCCGTTACCGCGAATTGATGATTTGTTTGATCAACTAAAGGGAGCCTCAGTGTTTTCAAGATAGATTTGAGATCGGTTATTATCAGTTGCGAGTTCGAGACTCAAACATACTTAAAACTACTTTCAAAATGAGATACGGTCACTATGAGTTCTTAGTGATGCCGTTTGGGCTCACTAATGCCCCTGCGGTATTTATGGACTTGATGAATCGGATCTTCAGACCGTATTTAGATCAGTTTGTATTTGTGTTTATCGACGACATTTTGGTCTATTCGCAAGATGAAAACGAACATGCTGAGCACCTGAGATTAGTGTTGCAGATTTTACGGGATAAACAGTTATATGCTAAGTTCAATAAATGTGAGTTCTGGTTAAGAGAAGTTAGCTTTTTGGGACATGTAGTATCCGCATCGGGAATTCGAGTTGATCCGAGCAAAATTTTGCCATACTTGATTGGAAGCCCCCGAGAAATATTACTGAAGTTCGGAGCTTTTTGGGACATTGCTGGATACTACAGACGGTTTGTAAAAGGTTTCTCGATGATAGCTACACCAATGACGAAGCTACTTCAGAAAGATATTAAGTTCAAATGGTCAGAAAAGTGCCAGAAAAGTTTCGACCAACTGAAAATGCTTTTGACGGAAGCTCCAGTGTTAGTGCAGCCCGAATCTGGTAAAGAGTTTGTTATTTATAGTGATGCATCCTTACATGGGCTGGGTTGTGTATTGATGCAAGAGGGTCGAGTTGTAGCTTACGCATCGAGGCAATTGAAGTCACATGAGAAAAACTATCCGACTCATGATCTCGAATTAGTTGCCATAGTTTTTGCTTTAAAAATATGGCGACATTATTTGTTCGAGAAAGATGTCATGTATATTCAGATCATAAAAGCCTCAAATATTTAATGACTCAAAATATTTGAATCTGAGACAAAGACGTTGGCTTGAATTGTTGAAAGATTATGATCTTGTTATTGACTATCACCTTGGAAAGGCTAACGTGGTTGCTGATGCTTTGAGTCGCAAATCACTGTTTGCTTTTAGAGCGATGAATGTTCACTTGTCCGTTTCATCCGATAATGTGTTAGTAGCGGAATTAAAAGTCAAACCATTATTGACTCATCAAATATGTAAAACTCAGAAAGTCGATGATGAATTGGTGGCTAAACGAGCTGAATGTGTTTCGAATGTAGATTCAGAGTTTCAAATTGACGACAACGATTGTTTGAGGTTCAGAAGTCGATTGTGTGTTCCAAGAAATTCAGAACTTATTTTGATGATTTTGAACGAAGCTCATGATAGCCGAATGTGATCCATCCTGGTAGCACGAAAATGTACAACGATCTAAACGTCAGTTTTGGTGGCCTGGTATGAAACGAGACATTTCTGACTTTGTTTCCAAGTGTTTGGTATGTCAACAAGTGAAAGGAACATCAAGTGCCTTCAGGATTACTTCAACCGATCATGATACCCGAATGGAAATGGGATCGAGTCACGATGGATTTTGTATCTGGGTTGCCATTATCGTCAAGCAAGAAAGATGCAATTTGGGTTGTTATTGATAGACGAAAGTCGGCTCATTTTATTCCCGTTCGTACGGATATTTCACTTGACAAAGCTAGCCGAGTTGTTATGATTTCTCATATTGTGAGGTTACACGGGGTATCATATTTCTATTGTGTCGGATAGAGATCCGAGATTCACATCGCGATTCTGTGAAGAAGTTGAAGAAGCATTAGGTACCAAGTTGCATTTTAGCACCGTCTTGTCTATCCTCAAGACTGATGGTCCAATTCGAGCGGTCATTCAGATACTCGAGGATATGTTGAAGAAGTTGCATACCTTGAGTTTAGTGGTTCATGGGAACAATATTGTCCCTTTGATTGAATTCGCACAAACACATTAGTTTTCAATCAAGCATTTAAGTATGGCACCCTACGAGGCTATTACGTCTTAATGCATACACCGTTTTTGACCAGCCTTAGGAAAGTAAATCTTCGGGTTGATTTGGTTAAATGTGCTGAGCACGAAGTAAAATAATCCGTGAAAGTTGAACAGCTCAGATCGTCAGAAATCGTATGCGGATTTAAAACAAAAACATTGAATTTCAGGTCGGAGACAAAGTGTTTCTTAAAGTTTCACTTGGAAAAAGGTGCTCAGATTTGGTCGTAAGGCAAATTGAGTCCGAGGTTCATCGGGCCATACGAAATATCCAAACGAATTGGGCCAGTCGCTTACAGATTGATTTTGCCCCTGAACTTGAAAAGATTCACAACGTTTTTCATGTCTCGATGCTTCGACGTTATAGATCCATCCATCGCACATAATTAATCCAACAGAGGTTGAAATCCAAACTGATTTGAGTTATGAAGAAGAACCGATTCGTATCCTAGCTCGCGAGGTAAAAGAGTTGCGAAACAAAAAGGTTCCGTTAGTAAAGGTATTATGGCTCAAGCACGGGATCGAAGAAACTACTTGGGAACCCGAGAACTCTATGAAAGAACGATATCCTAACTTATTCACTGGTAAGATTTTCGGGGACGAAAATTTCTTATGTGGGGGAGAGTTGTGACAGCCCTAAATTGACCCTAGTCGGGAAGTGGTTTCGAGACCACAAAACCGAGTCATAAAAATAATTAACCGTTATTTTCTATGCTTATTGTGCGTGAACATGCATGTGTGAAAGTTCCAATCTTTAATTTTTTCATTTGAATGTGAATTTATTTAATAGGACTTATATGAGACATTTTTAAAATGTGATAGGTTAATGTGTAAGGGTCTATTAATGCATGTTATAAAAGTATGGACTTGCATGTCAAATTGTCCATTTAGTTAGTGGCCGGCCATGTTGTTAATTATTATATAACATATATATATTATTATTAGCATTATTTCTATTATATGGTTTTTAATAATAAGAATATATTATTAAAGATAGAAAATGGGTGAAGAAAAAAAAAGAATTCATCTTTACTTCCTTCTAGCCGAAAATAAGAGAGCAAGAGAGGAATAGCTTAAGTTTCGGTCACCTTTGAGCTGGAAATTAAGGTAAGAAATTCAAGTTAGT